>NW_024065932.1:214410-326357 GCF_011947395.1 Colletotrichum karsti
GGGGGGGGGGCGGGGCGCCCCCCCCCCCCGGTGCTCCGGGTTCGACGCGGGAGTTGCAGGGCGCCCTGCATACCTCCGACCGCGAATCAATGTGACGCCCATCGCAAGAAGCAGTTTGCGCGGATGGACGGTAGATGATAACAAGACAGCGAATCTCAAATGGCTTGTCTCGGAATGGGATTTCTGAGCAGCATTTGCTATTGACGTAGCTATTGATAGCAGCAAAGCAGGTTCATGAATCGGAAATAACAACATTTCAAAGTTGTTTGCACATGCAGCCCTCCTTTCAAACGCTGCTACAGCCCGGAGAATATTCGTCCAAACAGGCAATTGATGGGGCCGGCGGACGTCAAGGGGGGTACAAACGCCCGGGGGGAGGTCTATTGTCTTGGTGTGAATCAGTCTTGCCAGCCGAGAAAACGTTTCGACGCTTGTACGAACCCAACAAGCACGCCTCCGGCGGCCGCGCTCTTCTGTCTATTGGGAGAAGGAGAAAAAAAAGCCGCCTTGCTCATCCCGGATTCTCCTGATATGCGTAGCCGGATGTTGCCATGATGAATGATTGCATAAGGCCCAGGGCCCTCGCACACCCGGCCTCTTCGTAGTTCCTTCTCTTACTTCCTGCCGTTTCTCTTGTTTTATACCGTCAAAGTTCGATTCCTTCCTGAACCTCACCAACGGCCTGGGTTTTGATTTTCAGACCGACGGAAAAAGAACTGATATGCATGTAGAGTGGTATTAGCCATTTCTCTCGCCTGCATCTCCCTTGGCTGGGACCTTGGCATCATGACGACCTTCCCCGAGCTGATTGGAAAATACAACAACCTCAATGACCCAAGACCCGCACTCAACAACAGGAATGTGATGCTTGGCATCGTCATTTCATTCTTGGTAAGTCGTTTGGTACATCGAGTCCTGTGGATTGGCACATATGCTCACTTATTGATGACAATAGGTTTTTACATTGATATGTGCATTCTTGAGGCTATGGTGTCGCCTGTGTGTCGTGAAAGCGGCAGGATGGGACGATGTCTTCATAGTATTAGTGGTGGTGAGTCTTGATCGTTGCTCAGCTGGACTTCGCAGCAACCTAACATCGTAGCCAAGATATCTATATCAATAGGCAGTATTGGGACCTGTATTGGTAAGTCTTTCGACTGCTTTTCTCTAAAATATCTCTAACATCCAAGATCAGCTACATTTAATGGACTGGGAGAACATTTATTACTGTTCGGCGCCTTAGGTCTAGACCTTGTAAAATTTCTAAAGGTATGCCGAGAAACCCTCAGACAACGAGTCTTGCTTTGCGACCTTGCTGATCATCGCATAGATATTCTACATATGTAACGGGACCTTACCAATGTCAACGACTTTCATCAAACTCGCAATCCTCCTCCAGTACCTCCGAACCTTCGATCGTGGCTCCAAGTCACGCACCCTCACCATCGTCATGATAGTCATCACCTCGATGTGGGGCATCGCCTTCATGTTCCTCGCCTGGATCCCGTGCCTACCGGTCCGCGCGTACTGGGATTGGGAAGAACACGCCATCGGCCGCTGGGGCTTCGGGTCGCAGATCGCCGAGGAGCTGATACGGACGTACGAGAGCCACGCCACGAGCAACATGCTCCTCGACTTCATCATCTTCGCCATCCCGCTCCCGCTCTACTTCAACAAGGAGGCCAACAAGCGCTCCCGCAAGGGCGTCCTCGGCCTCTTCCTCCTGGGCAGCGTCGTGCTCATGCTCTCGGCCTGGCGCCTCGTCGCCCTCATCCGCTCGCGCGCAGGCACCTACCCGACCCTCGACCCGACGTGGTACGCCTCGGCGCCGATGGCGCTCGCCATCCTCGAGATCGACGTCGCGGCCATCTGCGCCTCGCTGCCCGTCTTCTGGCCCGTCATCATGGTCGGCATGGGCAAGATCTTCGTCACGCACGAGGTCAAGGTGGAGGTCACGACGGAGGAGTTCGCGCGCGACGACGACGACCTGGAGCTGGCGCAGTGTGCGGGCACGTCGTTCTCGTACTCGCAGCCCTCGCCGACGCAGGACACGGACAAGCTGTTCGACCCGGAACAGCAGCCGGAACAGCAGCCGCCGCCGCAGCCGGAGACGCGGATATTCGGGGCGTACATGATGGGGAAGACGACGACGGAGGTCACGAAAGTCACGAAAGTCGGATGACGAGGTTGGGCCGGGACATTAACGACTTGATGACACGGGTTTTGGGGTTTCTCTTCAATAGATTCATCATCTATGTGTACTTTTTATGTGTATAACTATGGTCTTTCTACATATAATTCTATCTGCAGGAAACACTGCAACTATCACAACCTCAATTACCAAACTTACAATCGTTAATGTGACCTTCGGCTGACACAGAATCTCGATACCGCACGAGCAGGAGACAGTCACTGCAATGCCAAGAGATGCCCCAAAGAATTTCAAATACGTGTCTTACATGTGCCTTATTCCGGAGTCGTACGTCTTCGCGCCAATAGGTTCTCGCCTCTGTAAAGGCGTAGCCGGGCCTGGCGGTGCCGGATGCGGAAACCCCAGACGACAGCGGAACTGATCATCCTCGGGAGCTGACATGAAACCGAAAGAACATCCAAGAGGAGAGTCATTCCCGTGAGTACTGTCTTATTCCCACGAGGACACAAGACGTCGGTTTTTGTTCTTGTGTCTCAGATGGCATCTCGGATCGTGAAGTTCCCAGGAGCTGACGAATCCCGCAGGCCGGAGATGCACAGAGAGCAGACAACATCTCTCGACGTTACACAAGAATGTCAATCTGACTCGTAAGACAAGCACGTCTACAGCGACCAAGCAAGCGATGACGCAAATAACCAAGTCAATTGATCCCAAATAACTCCTTCATATGCATATGCAGATATCTTCATGTCCTCAGTTCGCCTCGACAGGCGCGCCCCAGGCACCTCCACCAGGTGACTGGATTATCACCCTCTCACCCGCACGAAGCTTCGTCGTCGCCTTGGCCCCGAGGTTGACAGTCCTCTCCTCGCCATTCTTCATATCGTCCCTCACAATCACCAAGTTGACGCCGGCCTCGCCCTCGCCGCCGCCCTCCATACCGTACGGCCTCCTGCTCCTGCGCTCGCTCAGGATCGAGCACTGCACCGGCACGCGGAACTCGATTTCGCGGATCGTGCCGTCGCCGCCCCTGTTGCGGCCCTTGCCGCCCGAGCCCTCGCGCAGCTGGAACCGCCTGAGCACGCACGGGTACCGCTTCTCGAAGACCTCCGGGTCGGTGATGCGGGTGTTGGTCATGTGGGTGTGCACGCCACTCTGGCCGACCCAGGTGGGGCCGGCGCCGGCGCCTCCGGCGATGGTCTCGTAGTAGCCGAAGCCGTCCTTATGCTCGCCCGTCACGGGGTCCTTGCCGCCCGTGCCGAAGGTGAGGTTGTTGCAGCAGCCCTGGCTGGCGGCGGAGGCGCGGAAGGCCTTGAGGACGACGTCGGTGATGCGCTGCGACGTCAGGACGTTGCCGCCGACGACGGCGAGGCCGGCACCCGGGTTGAGGATGCTGCCTTCGGGAATGACGATGTCGATGGGCGCCAGGCAGCCCTGGTTGAGGGGGATCTGCGAGGAAATGAGGCCGCGCAGACAGTAGATGATGGCGGAGTGGGTGATGGCGATGGGGGCATTGGTGTTGCCGAGGACTTGCGGCCCGGTGCCGGTGAAGTCGAAAGTTGCGGAGCCATCAGGGGAAATTGTGATCTTGAGAGTGATGGGGGTACCATCATCCATGTAGTCAACGGCTACGAGGGGCTCGGAGCCGAATTTGGTGAGAGTGGATTGCATCAACTCGCGCACGGCGTGTTCAGCAGTGTGTTGAATCGCGTACATGTAGCGGTGGACGGTTGGAAGGCCGTTCTCTGCGATCAGGGCCTTGATCAGAGAGATACCCTTGGCGTTCGCGGCGATTTGAGCCTTGAGATCCGAAAGGTTGTCTTGCAATCTTCGGGTACCGGAGCAGCCATCGTACTGGGCGGGCTCCTCAAGCAGCAAGCGGCGGACCTCGTCTTCATCGAAACGGCCCTCACTAACCAGCTTGGTCGATTCAATCGCGGCGCCCTCTTGCCAAAGGGCGGATGACGTGGGTGGCATGGATCCGGGGAGGATACCACCAATATCAGCGTGATGTCCTCGAGAGGCAACATAGAAGGCAATCTCCTCGCCATCAAACACGGGAGTGATGACGGTGATGTCGGGAAGATGGGTGCCTCCGCAGGACGGGTGGTTTGAGACGAGCACATCGCCATCCTTCAGCTTGCCGTTCCAGAGATTGTGTTGATAGCGGACGGCGAACTGCATGGAACCGAGATGCACAGGGACGTGGGGAGCGTTGGCGACGAGGCCGCCATCAGGGCTAAAAATAGCACATGAGAAGTCGAGACGCTCCTTGATGTTGGTGGAAACGGCGGTCTTTTGCAGGGTGCGTCCCATCTGCTCCGCGATCGACATGAAGCGGTGGCCGAAAACGGTCAGTTGGACGGGGCTAAACTCCTCCTGCTCGCCGTTGGTCTTAGCAACAGCCTCTTTGGGTGCGCGGTCGATGACAACGTAGCTGTCAAGAACCGTAGCCGTGGAAGATGGGGTTACGAGGATCGTTTGCGTGTTGTCAATGATCAACGCCGGGCCGGTGATGCGGGCGCCGACGGGAATGGTCTGGAGCTCGTAGACGGCGGTGTCAAGGTGGCCGTGGCCGTCAAAGTAGACCCGGTTGGAGCTGCTGGGGTTCGGAGCGCCGGCGGTCGAGCCCTCAACGGTCTTCATCTGAGCGAAGGGGCTCTTTTCGACCTTTGCGTGGGATGTACCGGTTGCTCGGATGCGGATGTCGTCGACAATGATGGCCTTCTCGGGGAAATGGAAACCGAAGCCGCGGCGATGGGCCTCTTCGAACTCAGTCTTGAAGTCCCAGTCGGCGCCCTTCAGGATCATGAGGGAGCTGCTGGACCCGGCGTATCTCATGTTAAGATACGCGTCGTGGGTGATGCGGTCTTCGGCGAAGCCCTGCTTCACCAGTTCGAGCGTGGCCTGCGAGGAGAGGTCCTCGAGCTGCTCCTTGATGCTGCTGGCAGTCTCATCAGAGTAAGTGATGGCGGAGGGACGTTGGATCTCGTGGACGACATCGGCTAGCGACATTCCGTACGCCGACAGAATGGAGGAGTACTTGTGGATGATGATGCGGGAAATACCCAAAACAGTCGCAACCGAACAGGCGTGCTGGCCGCCAGCACCGCCGAAGCAGGCTAGGTGGTGCACGCCGGCCTCATAACCGCGAGCCTCGGTGAGTGCACGAATAGGGCTCGCCATTCCCTCGTCGGCGACCTTCAAGAAGCCCAGGGCGACCTCCTCAGGTGACAAGAGAGAGAGGCCAGAAGCCTCGCGGTCCTTGTTGATCTCGCTCGTCAACTCGAGAAACTTGGAGGCAGTGACCTCGCGGTTCAAGGGCTCGTTCTCCTTGGGACCAAACACCTTGGGAAAGTACTCCGGAAGGAGTCTTCCCAGGAACAAGTTGGCGTCTGTCACGGTAAGCGGGCCACCCTTACGATAGCACGCCGGACCAGGGTGGGCGGAAGCAGACTCCGGACCAACGTTGAAGAGGCCGTTTCTCCAGGTCAGAATGGAACCACCACCGGCAGCGACGGTGTGAATATCGAGCTGTGGTGACTGGATGGCAATGCCCGCAGTCGTCGTCTCGAAGACGTGGTCGTATACACCGGCATAGCGAGAAACATCGGTCGAGGTACCGCCCATGTCGAACCCGATTACAGGTCGGCGCTCCTCGTCGTCCCAGGACGTCTGCGCGTAGCCAACGACACCACCGGCAGGGCCCGAAAGAATGGCCTTCAGACCGCTGAACTTACGGTAGTCCACAAGACCACCGTCCGACTGCATGAACTCGATGCGGGTAGCTGCGGCAGCGAAACCACCCTTGAAGTTGGCCGAAATGGAGTCGATGTACTGGCGGATGACGGGGGTGAGGTAGGCATCAGCCACGGCGGACATGCCACGGGGAACAACGTTGATCATGGGCTGGACTTCTGATGACAGCGTTACCGAGAAGCCCATCTCGAGGGCCACCTTTCCGACCAAGAGCTCGTGGTCGGGGTAGGCGTAGGAATGAACGAAGACGATAGCGATGGAACGGAAACCCTGCTCGCGGACCTTCTCCAGCTGGGTCTTGATCTCTGCCAGGTCTGGCCTCTTCAGGACTCTGATGGTCTCTCCGGTGATGGCAGTGACTAACTCCTTGTCTTCGGCACTAGGGGTCGTCTTGACGGAAGCCGGGTCTTCTGTGTAGTCTTCCAGGGTGATGCGCTCGTCGACTTCGACGACTTCATCGAAAAGGACATCTGGCCGCGACACGGAGAGGTCGAAGATGTTTGGCCTGGACTGGTTTCCGATTGCCAGCAAGTCGCGAAATCCCTTGGTGGTGATGAGAGCCACGCGCTCTCCTTTCCTCTCCAGCAGCGCATTTGTGGCTACTGTCGTGCCCATGCGAATGGACTCAACGTGGAAGAGATCGAGAAGCTGTCCTCTAGGTAGTGTCTCCCCAGTGACCATCTCCAGGATTCTGCGGATGCCTTCTGTGGGAGCATCTTGGTAGTTGGCTGGATCGACGGAAAGGAGCTTGAGAATGATGTCTTCTCTTCCAGGAATGGCGGCGTGGACGTCGGTGAAGGTGCCACCTCTGTCGATGGAGATTCGAATGCGATATGACTTGACGGTCATGGTGAATATGTGAGGTCGGCTTTTTGCGAAGCCGAAAAATGGTGATGAGAAAGGAAAATGTGGCAGGGGTATCAGAGAGGTTCAGGCCACAGTAACACTGGTAAATGTGAGACAACAAGATTGTGAAGAGAAGTTGACCGTTGAAGGTTTATACTCATAGTCTTCCTCAGCTTGAGTTTGTGAGCATGTCGTGATAGCGTAATAATTTGCCGTTTGGATCGGCAAAATGGGGCTTCGGAGCGAAGCTGCGATCAAGCCGCAGACGGCCTTGGACCTCCGCCATTTTGACCCCTCCAATTGACTTCTGATCGGGACTTTACGCGTTGAAGCAAAACGACCAGATGCTGAGCCGACTCGTGGCGGCAGCACCAGACATGCGACACCATATCGGCCTTTGAATCGGAGGTCATCGGCGCGGAGAGAATGGCCAAGCGGCTTCGAGATCTGGCGGAGTGGGTCCCCGATCAGTATATCTGCGAATGAAAATTCAGGAAAAGCCCGATACTTGATAAGGCTTGATGGCGACTGCTGGAGTGGAATTGCGAGATATGCGAAGTCGATGTCAAGCGGGAATTCGCCCGACGGTAGCCATCGGAGTGGGTCCCCGACTTAATCGTCATATCAGAGGTCTTTGATTGGTCTTTAGTGAGATCGGATCATCAATGGTCCGAACGATAAGCCCTCCGGTCGAGATCTGACATGCAGTGGTCCGTGCATCGGCAAAAGTTACTTCACGACTTGTACTTCGTAATGAGAAAATGTCAATTTCATGTTGCTTTCGGGCACAGTCCGGCGTCAGTTCGACTTGTGCGGAGACTCCCCCAGTACACAATTCCCGATCGTCGACGGAACAAGATGCGAAAATGGGTATGTCTCTGATGTGAGCGGCGTCTTGCCAATGCCAACAACAAACGGTCCCCAAACTCGTGGCTTCCCCGCGTTAACCCCAGGAACTAAAGGATTTCTGTGTGTCACGGAATCCATCTCCAACAACACCGCAGACCCGCCTGCGACCGATATCCCACTTGACATGGGAACCGTCATCCCCACTGCCGCAATGACAACCTGAAAGACCGGACTAGACATCGCCAAATACACATGTCGGTATGGCGTCTGCCTCTGCATCCTCATCTCAGTCTGGCGATAACGGGAATACGAGACCTGTGGCGTAAGCGTCTGTTATCTTCAAGTTGGAGATCCATGTTCTGATGCTTTGGTCTTAGTTGTCTCAATTGCCGACAACGACGGTCGTATTGCTCGAAAGAAAAGCCGACGTGTTCAAGATGCCGTGATAGTGGCTTGAGCTGCGCATACGAAGAAACGAGGAAGATTACTGTCACAGAATCGTGAGCTTTTGGTGATTTAATCCGGTGATCAACTTCTCTGACCGTTTGCCTAGCTACTTGAGAGAACTCGAAGCCAAAGCCAAAGCTTACGACGGTAGGTCGATCCAGGCCTCATCCTTATTCACATCAACTTCTGACCAGGAGTCAACAGATCTCCGCACGTCTCAGAACGCTCAACCGCAAACCACATCAACAGCAAAGCCTAATCGAAACTCGACGGAGGTGAACGACGAAGATTTCGAAGATGCCCATCCTCTACTCGAACCCTTCAACCAACTCAGCGTCCACAAGCCATCTACAAGTAAGAATGGTCCATTCCACTCAATCTCGCAACATTAACGGCTCTGCAGGCTTCAAAGGCCCCGGATCTTCAGATAACTTCCTCCGAAGCGTAAGACAGCTCTCTGGCTTCTACGGTGATGATGGAAGTCTAGACGCCAACCCTAACTATTTTGAGCCGAGTGCTCTACCTTCACGACGGGAAAAGGGGAGAACACGCGTGCGTCTACCGCCGATCGATATTGCTCGACGCCTCTTCGCCGCACAATACACCTACATCGGCACAATATTCTCCTTCACCGACCCGAAGGAGAAGTTTGACCAGTTGCTTGTCGACGCATATCGTGGTCCGCCAGAACCATCCGACAAAGAGGCATGCCTCTCGTACGCCAAGGTCCTCATCATCCTGGCTTACGGCCAGTTCTATTCGGTAAACCAGTGGGTTGACTTTAGAGGGCCTCCGGGGTTTGATTACTTCACCCATGCTCTCAACTTGCTTCCCGACACACACGAAGAGGGATCGATCCTCTGCGTCGAGACCCTGGCCCTCATCGGTTATTTTATGCAGAACA
This sequence comes from Colletotrichum karsti, assembly GCF_011947395.1. Classification (NCBI taxonomy): domain Eukaryota; kingdom Fungi; phylum Ascomycota; class Sordariomycetes; order Glomerellales; family Glomerellaceae; genus Colletotrichum; species Colletotrichum karsti. The sequence continues at coordinate 223,368 of NW_024065932.1, forward strand.
TGAACCGTCGCGATGCAGCCTTCCTCTACACCGGAATGGCTCTGCGTATGGCTATCTCTCTTGGGCTACACCACGAAGTTGGCTACAGCCCAACCCCAAATCCGTTACAATGCTCGGAGACCAATCCGGAATTGATGGATGACGAGACGCGCGAGCATAGACGTCGAGTGTGGTGGTCAGTCTACAGCTTAGATCGTATCCTGTCGGTCAAATCGGGAAATCCCATCACCATCCAGGACGAAGACATCGGCGTGGACCTGCCCTCAAGACTATCCAGAGAGCCAGAATACTGCCCTGCGGTGGTACTGACCCATTACACCGAGCTTTCTCGAATACTCGGGGAAATCCACAATACCATCTATCGCAAAACAAGCAAAACGGCGCCCAAGTCTGGCCAACGTCTGATGGCTTCCGTGCAGGGCATCATTTTGGGTCTATCCAAGTGGAATCAAGACTTGCCGGATGAGCTGCGTTTCGATCCTGCCCGGCTCAGCATCAGCCGCGAGAGCGTTAGCACTTTTGCTCATTACTACCAGTGCATCAACATGACTGCAAGACCACTGCTGTTCCACGTTGTGCAGAAACGATTGCAGAGAATCAGAAGCAGTAATGATACAAGTGAGAAGGAGCGAGACTGGAAAGAAGGCCTGTCGCAGACAACCGTCAGGGTGATTGATATGTGCATTGGCGCTGCTCAAGATACCATCAACATGATGACTGTTGCGGCGCAGAGAGACCTCGTCGGTAAGATATTCCTTATGACCGATAACAGCCAACTACGGAAGCTAATGAACGGCTTGCAGCAACTTATGGCTACATGGACGGGGAGCACGTATTCTCGGCAGCGATAGTTCTGGTCATGGTCTGCGTCGCATTCCCCACCAACTCCTCCAACATCCTGGCCATGAACGCCGGGCTCGATCTCCTGCGAGGCATGGGTGAACGTGGGAATAGTTACATGGGTGCCCGATATGAACTTCTCGCCAACCTACGCTCGGCCGTCATGTCCGAAACGAATGCTCAGCTTGAGCCGCTAGCGCCCTTCCCGACCAACTTTTCACCGACTGAATCGCTGATGCCAGCTGGACTCGTGCCGCCAAATGTCGCCATCTTACCAGTGAGTATGGGAGATGGGCAAAGCAATCTTCTCGCGATGCGGTATCCCTTGGGCCAGAGCATGATCGGAGAGCGGGTCACGTTTCCTGTTGTCGATAACAGCTCCCTGGGCGAGCCGTTTTACGACGAGAACATGAGCACGATGATGGACTTTGGTCTTTGGGAGGAAGGGTTTGCCGATCCGGCCATGGATGCGAGCTTCGATTTCTCGCAATGGACGCAGGCAACGGGCATGACTCAAGCGGATGATAGAATGGATGTGTGATGGGCAATTATCGATATGTTTTGTCGTCCGAAACTGTCACGAACATATGTGGCGGGTACGGCTTATCGTTAGCGGTGATGAAAATCTGACCACTTTTTCCAGGGATCTGCAGCATCTGCAGGGCTCAACTGAAGGAGCTGAAAGCCTGAGGCGAGGGAAAAGGGCCCTGGGCTCCGAGATTTCGGACACCATGCCCGGGGTTATCATCCTGACATCGTGTTTTGGTGGCTGGGACCAGCCATCCATTGGATAATAGCCAAGACGTTCATCGCGAATATCGCCCGGTTTCCCGCGGCATTGAGACCCTTGTAATCAGAAAGGGCTGCTAGAAAATCCCCGAAAACAAGACCCTTTTGAACAATTCCAGTATTACTCGCCGCCAATGCAACGGCCACGCGAAGGATGATAGGGGAGCCACCCCGAAGCCGGTCGGTGGAGACGCGCTATCATGCCGTGTTATCACTCGAGGTGGGGAGGGATTCCCCCGCACATCAGGGGTGTCGGTGAGGACCTCCGATCTCCCAAGAGTAAGACTGACTGCCGTCTACATGCACCAAGCATTCTGCGTGGAGCAACGCTCTGTACAAACCCCCATCGATGTCACCGTTCGATACCAAAGATCCGTCTACCCGTGCCTGGGAATGGGTCTCGGCAAACAGATAGTATCCGACGAACTGCAGGCGTTATCCGTCTTGTCCAAGTCTTAGTAGAAAGATAAAGTCGACGTCCCCGGAAACCCCAAGGGTACTCCTGCTAGAGAGACCCTTTCAACCTCTTAGTCGAAGAAAGCGGAGCCTGATCTCAATCCGCCACTCATAAGTGAGACCGACAACCTCGACGGCCATCATTGGAATTCAGTCCGTTCACACACGCCACTCATTGAACTGAAGATAGCCGGACCCAACGATGACAACGATCTCAACCGCCGTCGACGCCTCCGGCGGCGTCACCGACTCCGCAGAGAAGGGCTTCGGAAGCGACGTCGACCGTACCGAGTCGAACATCGGCACCACAGCAATGGAGTCCATCGATCCCGCCGCGGAGAAGAAGCTCCTCTTCAAGCTCGACGCAGCTTTCGTCCCGATCATCATGTACGACACCTCATTCATCTCCCGCATCAAGCGACGCCTTTATTGACTCCCACACAGGTTGCTCTACCTCACCTGCTTCCTCGACCGAAGCAACATCGGCAACGTCAAGGTCGCCGGCATGCCCGAGGACATCGGCGCCTCGACGCAGGAGTTCTCGACCGCCATCTCCATCTTCTACGCGACCTACGTCATCTTCGAGCCTCCCTGGACCATCATGATGAAGAAGCTGACGCCACGGCTCCTGCTCACGAGCCTGTGCATCGTCTGGTCGCTGGCCACCATCTTCTCAGGCTTCATCACCAACATCGGCGGGCTGTACGCCGTGAGGCTGATCCTGGGCGCGTGCGAGGCGGGTTTGTTCCCCACCCTCAACTTGTACCTCACGATGGTGTACAAGCGCGAGGAGCAGGCGAAGAGGGTGTCGTACCTGTTCGTCTGCTCTGCTATTGCGGGCGCTTTCGGCGGACTGCTGGCGTACTCCCTTCTGAAGATGGACGGCGTCGGCGGCTATGCGGGCTGGAGATGGGTTTTCATCATTGAAGGCATCTTCAGTATCCTCATCGCCCCCATCGTCTGGTGGGGGTTGCCGAATGACCCTGGCCAGGCTTACTTCCTTACTGACGAGGAGAAGCGGATGATGAAGGTGCGCGCGGCTCAGCGCGCCGCGTACATGGGAAGCGAGGAGTTTAGTTGGGAGGAGATCAAGATCGCGGCGCTTGACCCGAAGCTGTACCTCAGGTACGAAGCATCCCCTGTGCCAAAATCTCAGAGAAAGCTATTTGCTGACAACATACCAGTGGCCTTATCCAATTCTGCCAGGACATCCTCCTCTACGGCTTCAGCACCTTCCTCCCCTCCATCATCGTCAGCATGGGCTACACCAGCATCGAGGCGCAGTACCTCAGCATCCCGGTCTACATCTTCGGCGGCCTGGCGTTCCTCTCGGTGGCCTACCTCTCCGACCGGCTCTGCATCCGCGGCCCCTTCGTCTTCTTGGCCAACATCCCCGGCATCGTCGGCTACATCCTCATCATCTGCCCGACGAGCAACGGCATCAAGTTCTTCGGCACGTTCCTGTGCGCGGTGGCGGTCTACAACGGCCCGGGTCTCAACCTGACCTGGCTCAACGTCAACATGGCCCCGCACTACCGCCGCGCGACGGCCATCGGCATGCAGCAGGCCATCGGCAACTCGGCGGGCATCGTGGCGGGACAGATCTACCGCACGGCGCCGTACCTGCTAGGCAACGGCTTCTCGGTCGGCGCGCTGGGTGCGTCGCAGGTGCTGATTGTTGCCAAGTGGTTGTACATTCGTCACCTTAACAAGGTGAAAGCGAGGATTGCGAGTGGGGAGATCGAGGACACGCGCAAGGTCCAGACTGGTGATCGGGCAGTGGACTTCAAATACCATTTGTAAGAGTTTTGCGAGAGGGTTGCGGGAAGGGAACATCAGAACACTCAATTTCAAGCCAAAGATACCAATTGACTGCGGTCGTATGCAATTTAAGACATGATAAATCAGATGACGGGAGAAAGAGTCAGACCAGCTGTTCCAAAACAATCCATGCTCAATATGGCGAAGATGAGCCAACTTGCAAACACTTATCCTCATACGGTATTTTCATGTCAACGTACTAGCCACAGCAGTCCATACCAAGTAGACATTTGAAGACTCAAACACCCGCGATCGCCATGAGAAGACCAGAGTCGCTAATGAGACCAACAGGACATTGGAGTCTTAGCTCGTGATCGCGCAGTTGTTTTACTTCGACACGAAGTGTGTGTGTCAGCTTATGCCGAGCGCGGGATTTCCCTGCCGCACTATCCCCTCTTCCCCCTCCGAACTGGGGATGTTCCTCCGGAGACTAACCCGTTCATGCACACTACTCGGGACCCCTACCCGTGTCCGAACATCCACTTCAACACACGTGATGCTGTGTTTACGGCATATTGAATCAGATTACAAACAAAAGAGGTTTGCGGCGTTGTATTGAGTAGCAGTATTGACATGGGTTCTACTTCGGTCGTGAACACCTTTCCCCTCATCTCCATCTCTCGCCTCCTCATTTCAACCCTCGCACTCCAAGTGGAGACACCCCGCATGTTTGGCAAGGTACTCCTCAGTCAAAGCCGGTGGGTTGTTATTAGTCTAGAAATCCAAACCCGAGGACGAAAAGCCCGCAGCCCAACCGCCCATTTACTCGTCGTCGTTGATGTCGATGACGGTCTTCTTCCACTTGCGAGCCGGGATGCGGCGCTTGAACATGATGTCGATCTCGCGGACGGAGCGACCCTTCATCTCGGGGAGGTAGAAGAAGGAAATGACGAAGCAGACGAAACCGGTCGCAGCCCAGACGTAACCGCATCGGCCGCCCAAGTCGACACCCTGTTGAGAATTGTCAGTGGATTGGTCTCTGATATTGGAGAGTGTGGGTTGCACGTACCGTGGAGTTGAGCATGTAGGTGGAAAGGAAAATGCAGGGAATGTTGACGACGTAGTAGGCGGCACGTCCGATACCAGTGGTGAGGGGACGGAGGCGGATAGCCGATGTCTCGGCGATGATGACCCACGAAGCGGGCGCGGGTCCGAGTGTGAAACCGACCGAGACGATGAGACCCAGGGAAGCCATCGCCAAAGAGGCGGCAGTAGACGTGCCCACGGATCCAGCGATACCAAGGGCGATGAGGAACATGACGTTGATGAGCGAACCCCAAACATAGATGGTGCGGCGGCCGAGGTATGTGGTGAGAATCCAGGAAAGCATGACGAAGACCGTCTGCAGGGCGGAGGTGATGAGACCGAGGGCGAAGGCAAGGTTCGAGTCGATACCGGCCTCTGTTTTTCATACGTTAGCTTTCATCGGGTGCGGGAAAAGTTGAGGCTGAAACTCACGTCTGAAGAAGTACACGGCCTGGTTGGCAATGAGGTTACCGGTCAAGTTCTGAGCAGCGTAGACACCGCAGACGATGAGGGTGCGGTACGTGTCGGTGCCCTTGAACAGCTCGGCGTAGCTGGGCTCCTTCTCGGTCTTCTCGAGCTCGATAGTACGGCGCATCATGGCAATAGACTCCTCAGCGTTCGTAGCCGACGCACGACCGAGGCGGCGGACAGCCTTGGCGGCGTCCTCGAGACGGCCCTTGCGGACCAACCACCAAGGGGACTCGGGGGCGATGAAGAGGAGGATGGCGAGGGGCGTGGGGAACATCCACTGGAGCGCGATAGGAACCCTGTAGGCGCTGGAGTCGGCCTTGCTCTCGTAGACGTAGCAGACACTGCCGACGATGATGGCGCCGATGGCCCAGAACATCTGGAGCATCTGGGTGGCGGGGGCTCTCAGTCTCATGGGCACGATCTCACTGCAGTACGCGGGGGCGTTGGCAATGAAGATACCCCAGGGAACACCCTCCAGAAGCTGGCTGACGAACATGAGGGCGAGCGAGTTGGCGAAGTAGAAGACGAAGATGAAGGCGTTCAGGAGCATGAGGCCCAGAATTGTGGCCCAGCGGTATCCGATGCGGCTGGTGATGGGACCGGCGATACAGACACCGATGATGGCGCCGAGGGGACCGCCGACCTGGAGAGCAGACTGCCACGATGCCTCAATCTGGTATTCGCCTTTCTTGTCGAGGACACCGTACTGGCTCTTGAACTCGTCCATGGCGACAAAAGCGCCCATGAGGAAGACGCAGTAAGACTCCATGATCTGGCCGTGTTTGTCAGCTGCAGTTCCTTCAATGAGACGGATAGTTTCAGGGTCCGGTAGCTTACAATGGTCGTGGACATGATGAAAGCCCAGAGTGAAGCCATGGGGTACAACTTCACGGCCTCCAGCACTCCCATGTTGTGCTCGGCCTGTTCAGCCTCAATGGCATCCTTCTTGAAGGCCGCGATCCCGGCCTTCTCGTCGAGGTCGGCATCGTGCTGGGTGTCGACGTACCGCTCAACCTCCGCGGCATCAGCGCCGGTCGACTTCTTGAGGTCGACGGGGTCGCTCATGTTGATGGACCTTTTGAGGATATCTTGCAGGTTGTTGGCTTGGCCTGGAGTCTAAGAAGGAAGGGAGCAGCAAAGGAGGGACACTCAGAGAAGGGGAGAAAAATGGAATCCGGGGCTGGGCAAGCTGTCATTAAAAGAGCTTGTCTCACCCGGCCCCCAGTCCTTTCGCTTATCCAGAGTCATTCCGCGAGTGCAACCAATACATACGACGCCGACTAGGATCAGAATCCCACCATTGCAATCTGGGCAACTCCATATTCCCCAAAGGACGCTAACCCCGCCCCCCGCAACGACCAAAACGTCCCACAAAACCCCAGAGTGTCACCCGCCTTCATCTAGGGCCGGATATCGGGTCGAAATGCAGCGAGCCCGGTGAGGAATCCTCCGGCGCGGACGACGCGCTCCAATGGGGACGCGTTCAAGGGTCCGAGACGGCGCCATCGGACGCGACTCTGGTTGGTCGGCATCGGCGCGGGCATGTCGGTCTCGGAATTCCCGCGTGGTCGACTCTTGAATCTTCAGTTCCATGTGACCGGCCCTTTGTTTGTCTCGAGTCTTGACTCCTGATCCTCCTCGTTGGGTATTGATGCGGACGAGTAGCGGACACCGGACGAAGAGACGCGCATGGCTAGGTCCCGGGAAATTGGAATACGAGCCACCTCCCAAGCATTTCTGGGAACCATTCCATTTTCCTGCTTGCTCGATACAACACAGCAAACCAGATTGCTGGGAACGGGAGTCCCCTACTGTATGTACCCTTCCAATCCGCAGTCCGCGGGTGAAGAGCGCCTTGTATTTCATCTTCCTCGGAACCGGGCCAGTTGCAACTCTAGGAATAAGCGCCAGCCAACCAAGGCCAAGGGTTCAGTAGGATTCTCTTCTGACAAGGCACCAACACCAACAACATGCAGGATTGTAAGCTAAGCTTGCCGTTCGGCCCGTTTAGGATACAGTCCGAACTGCACTTATGCAGGGAAGAAAGGGCAGGGTCGTGAGAGAACTCTCAGAAGCAGAGACGTCAGGTGCTTCTCTGCTCGGCCTCAGAACACAGGGCTATCTATGAGTTCTTTTGGTATAAGTATCGGAATATCAGCAGCGAAAGTCAAATAGTTTCATGCATGATGGACCAAAACTATCGCAGTCAACCAGAAACCACGATTTTCCATTCAATCACTCACAAACTCCCCACGAGCCATCCTGGAATTGAGTCGTGATGGTTGAAAGACCTTAGAGTATCTAAATTCTCGTGTGTAGATTTCATAAGCCGTAAGGCTGGAAGTCGATAGGACAATAATCGCACGTGACAGTGCGTCTGATGTCACAGTAGTGCAAGTTGTGAGCTGAAGTTGCCAAGCTTTTAAATCATCTCATCTTGCAGTTGCGTTTCGCGGTGTTGAGAGATGAACGCACTAGTCATGATGCTCACATAGACAGAGTTAAGCTACGAACTTTGATACAAACCTTCATCTCCGCTCGTGTTCGCCTCATTTTTATAGTTCTTTTGAGTTAAAGTTATAAAGCTGTACTCTTCCTCCCACGGCTGGAGTCGGTCATTCTCACGATGTATTCATGTCATTTGCATTGTTTATGCAAGTACCTCAACCGCGGCAATGGAACACAGCATCGCGCCAAACATGTACCGTGTGCTTCATATTCTCACAATATTGAGCGCACTGGTATCCCTCTGTTTATGCGCGCCAAGTGTCTCCGGCCTAGACTGGCCATCAGACCGGGCGTTGCCATTGTTTCCAGACGTTGCAAAAGACATTGAGTACGCCAGACTCAGTGCCCTTTCCGGCAATGAGCAAGTCCTCCTGGTCTCTTTGCAGGGCTTGGTCAATCGTCAAAAACCTCGGCTTTATCTTTACTGGTCAGAAGACCCCAAGATGCCTGATGATGCCACCAATGAGGCGTGGCTACGGCAATTCGAAGGCATGGGTATCCAAAGCGCGGACGTGACGAGCACTCCTCTCCGGCTGGTCGAAAAGTACAAGTCCGAGGTCCGCGGCGCAATCATCTATGATCTCAAACTGCCAGATACGATCAACCTGGCGTCGACGATGGCTGGAATCTCGGGCGCCGTACTAGCAACTGAAGATCTGGCGCGGCGCCTCAATCTCACCATCACTGAGGACCTTAGGGGGCGGTTCAAAGACAAGTACGAGATGTACGACTACGCGGCCCGAAATGTTTGGCCCAAAGTGACCGACCGTCTTATTACAGCAATCAGGCCTAGTTCGACTGTCTTCTTCGCGAATAGAACCTGGACTTCACTCTTAAAGGCGAATTCCTCCTTGACGGATGCTTCTAACAACGGCACATATCAAATCGATCTGTCTCAGTTCATCAACCGCAGTAACGCCGTTTACGTAAATATTAGCGATGCCTTTCCCGCCGATGGCTATGGCCCTTCAGTGTTCAATGTGAAGGTTACGACGGGTGGAAACAAGACCATAGCCGACTTTCGGCCTGGCACCGAAGATGAGGACTCCTTTCTGTTCGACGATGGCGGCTCGCACTTGGCCGACTACCCTGGAGGATGGAGATTCGCGGATGGCACCGCCGCGATGATCTACAAGTTCAACTATCCATCCCGAGTCACTAATTTGACGCTCACATTGTCCATGTGGAACCAATTCGAGGTTTCAGCAACAACGTCAACGCCCGCCTATCAGAAGGTGAACTCAATATTTCGCGACTACATCGTCGCTACAGCCGCGCCATGTATTTGGCTGGATAGCAACAGGCCTCGAGAGGCGGCACTGCTTGACAAAATTCTCCGTCAATTTCAACCGAACGCAGCTTACCTCGGCTGGTTTCCCAACGGGAATGAGATGTCCGGCGTCACGCAGTTGGCACGAAGCGGCGTATATGTCGGCGCCACGGACTTTTATTTCAACCCAACTATGTTCAGTGGTTTCAGAACACGAGAGAAATCAGAGAAGCCTGCGATAGGAGGGCCGCCATGGGGTCCTCCTGGTCCTCCTGGTCCGCCGCGAGAGCTGCCAGGGCGGCCGCCAGGTCCAGGACGCCCTCCGCCCAGGAAGAATGCCAAAGTGTACCTATGCCTCGTCTATCTTGAAGGGGATAACATTCAGTATGACCAACGGGCTATGTTCACACACTGGAACGACCCCGAGAGAGGCTCCGTTCCTCTCGGCTGGACTATCAGCCCTCTACTGCGGGATATCGGTCCGGGTATACTGTCGTACTATCAGAGAACGTCCACCGATAACGATTTGCTCATCGCCGGACCCGACGGGGCGGGTTACACCTACCCAGGGGTCTGGCCGAGGAAAGCTCTGGCAGCGTTCCTCTCTCAAAGCGGGGAGTACGTTCGAGCCACACAGACAGACAAGGTGTTGTTTGTGTACGACCGTATAAATTCTACCGATAACCCCTTAACCCCAGAGCTTAGTATTGCCTTTCGAGACGCCGTGGGTAGGAATAGGCTCCGTGGAATATTGTATGGATCTTTCGTTTCTACGTTGGAAACTCTCCAAGTCAACAGAACTGAAGGGTTTCCAGTGACGAATATGGTCAGCATTGGGAACGAAGACACCAGCGCAGCGACGCTGCGAAACATCTCGGATAACTGGAAAGGCCGCGGTCCCCTTTTCATCGCTGGCGCTGTCAGTGCCTTTGATGTGACGCCAGCTAATATCAGTCGCATGGTCAAGCAGCTGGGACCCGAATTTGAGATCGTCCGGCCTGATACGTGGTTCGAGTTATTGAGAGTAAAGGAGAGACCACCTGGCCCTGGACCGCCTGGGCCATGGCCACCTTGGCCACCCGGTCCTTAGTGATATTAGTAAACATATGAATAGCTGTTGATCAGCATTGTGTATACTACCAACAGACACGGAAAAAGCAGAAAGAAATGCGTGTGAATTAAGAACATTCGATACCAAACATCTAAAACAGAACTTGGTCTACATCTTGAGGTATTTCTGTGTGGCCGTCGACATCCTCCATCTCTAACACGCAACTTTCAGGAAGCCATTGATGGCAATGTAGACTCGTCGAAGGGTTGGTGAGCAAAACCTTCAACAGGAAACCAGGCTGACGTCGATTTAACTCATTCGTCAGATTTCTTAGGAAAACGACGAGTTGTCCAAAGTCTTGAGAAAAAGGCCCTTCCTCAAACCAGGAGACTCCATCCACTATCAGGAAGACCACCTTCCCAACCACTGCAGAGAGAAGCAAGCGAAAGAGACCGCACAGAGCATCAGGTCTTTGGGTCTTGATACCTTCCACGAAATTCAGATCGATTCCAGAAAGATCGACGTCTTCTTGGGTTACAGCGTGCGCTAGTTGTGAGCTGATGCAGCGGAGCAACGCTCTCGGTCCACCGTGGGCATCTTGTGATGAGTTGTGTTGGCCGCAGAGGTATACCAGCGGTAAGCTGCGATCCGACCTCTGAGTGACGCTTTGCGACAAGATGCAGGAGAGGATAGTCAGAGGAGACGATGACTCCTGCTCCGGGCTGAGTTGCATCCGACCGTTGATAAGAAGAATGTGAGATATGTTGGACTGCAGCCACATGGCGAACTTTTCTTCTCGCAACACCGATAAGGCGTGGTTAATCAGATTTGGCGGGCAGACATTCTGGGCGTCTATAATTCCGGTTTCCATGTCTTTCTGAGCCATGCGTGGGTCAACGTTGAGGATACCCCGGAGTTGGCTGAGGTTGATGAATGATGTTTTGAACAAAACGACGGCCTGAGGGTTCTCTGATTTTCAATTGTGTGAGTAGGTTCTCTTTTCACATCGCATCATTTTAACTTACCATGTGACCACTTGGCGTAGGAGATGAGGCCGTTCAGCTGGGTTTGTAATGTCTGAATCGTCTTGTACTGCTGTCCGATTCTCTTGTGGAGATTCACTTGAACGACTTCCCGAAACTGTGCCACCTTATCCTCGATGTTTCTCTTGATTGAGACCTCCTCAACCGCCGTTCCAAATGTCATAGGAAGCATCAAAGCCTTGAAAGCACGCTCTTGTGGCCGAGTCGCGCGTTAGTTGAGTTTTGATTATGATCACTATGAGGGTTCGTATTCTCACCAAACGCTGACTTATCGATCCACAACAGCATGCCCTCAACCCCGTCGAGAATGCCGAGATAGAGATCCTCAGCGGCACTCCACACTTTCGGGTCGTCATCATAGATATCGACGTACGCTTCTGTCTGCCCAACAATGTCGGGGAGGCTGTCGAGGCAGGTTATGATCTTATTTCTGACCTCGTCCAGACGTTTGGCTGCCTGCGTCTTGTGTCAGAAACTTTGGAGATTGCTTCAGGAATTCGAAGGAACTCACGCAGAAGACAAACGTCAATGCACCGCAGAGAATACCAGTGTAGTCTCCGTTAGGGAGAAAAGTCATCAGCATCTCCAAGTTTGATGCCCCTTGCTGAAGCGACCGTCCCGCTGCTCTGAAAGGATTGCGCCGCCATTTCGTCCTGTCTTTGTCTTTTTCGATTGAGTCCGAGGCCATGGACTTTACATCCTCCCAGCGGAACTGGCGGTCGACGTCGAATCCTGTCAGATCCTCGCGCTTGGTGTTTTTCACAAAGCTTCTGACGATACTCTTGAAAGACCTCGTGCGTTCCCACGCTCTGCATCACAGAATCAACATTGAATCTTCTCATGTAGACAGAAAGGAGCATCGTATTACTCACCTCTGTGAAGCCTGTCGCTGCTTTCGATTCTCGGAGAACTTGTTGCTTGCCGAAATCTGCCAGCCGTGGTCGATTTTTGGAGCCCTCGTCTCCATGAAAGTATCGACGTATTCTGTCATCTTGCTCGTTGAGATGTAGTTGTCAGTAAACATATGATACAGAGAGATGAGTCTGGATACCATGCGGCTTGTATGTCTGACTTCGATAAGGCTGTGGGGATGGTGGGTTGCAATTGATGGTGTGAGAAACCGGAGCGGTAGGGATGACTGCATTAGCTCGTCGGGTCAAGCAGTTCCCAGGCAGCATCATTTGGTCGATACTATGTTGACCTGCGGCGCCCCTCTCGTTTGATTGGACTTGGACTTGGGCTCGAATGAGCTCGACATCCCGAGTAAGCGCTACTGCGGGATACCTGATTTGTCAGTCTTGTAAAATGCTTGGCAGCTGAACCTGTATTCCCCTCATAAAAGGTGACGAAAGCGCTCGAAATATCAGGCTTCAGGACAGAGTATTCCCGCGATATTAGTTTCGACTTGCCGGCTAATTGAAGGTTCTGATTTTCGACACTTGTCTGTGTGCCTCTTCCAAGGCAGTGTCGTTCAACTGGTCATCCATCTGTCGTGAGCGATCAGACCATGATCGTTTATTTATATCCTCCTGGGCTTTGAAACAATCATGATGGGTTCCACAGCAGAGCAAAGCTCGGCTCTACTGGGTTTCTCGGGCGGTATGGCCCATGAGCCGGCGATTTCCTCTACCGATGAGTCAAGCTTTATCTCGGAGAATGGAGAGGTCCAGGAATCCGAGAGCAAGAACACGACCCCGAGTGCCTCACCTGTGAGAGTCCATTGACCATTTTAGAAACCTTGGATTTGTTTTCTGACAAGCCAGCAGAAGCCCCGTGGTCCCATTGAACCTCAGGATACATCAGATGTAGAGAACAGCCAGCATGTTTCTCATGACGCCTCGAGCATCCCTGATGATCAATTTGACGGGGGTGACGATGATGATGACAACAAGAGCGTCCAATCCGATGTTTCAGATGTCACAATCGCAAGAAGATTGCGCAAACTCGCTTATAGCTGGCGACATAAAACGTTCATGTCGCGAGAAGCACTGAAGGTCCGTCCGGACGTAGCCAACATGACAGCTTTGCAGAATCACCTCAAGATGATGGAGTGGATATCAGGCCTCCTAAAAGAAGTCCCGTCAGAAGCGTCACTTGTTAGCGAACCTGAGGTAGAAAGGGTTAAGTGTATTCCCGAGTTACGATGTATGAAATGGCGACGGTGGATGGGACGGCCTCCTCCTCCTCCTCCTCCTCCAGGCTACCCGCGACCGCCAACGCCTGAATTGCCTACAGATACATACGCTGTTTGCGTGTTGACTGAAGAGCCTCCGTTTTACAGTCGAGGCTTATCGCAACCTCGGTTAGGAGGAGGTGACCAGGATGCTTCTCCAGTTACCATCGGCCGACCTGCGCGCCCCAATGGCATTGCGTACCTTCCACCCCAGCTCCGTGCTCATTCTTTACCTGTCCGCCGTATTTTCATCAGGTTGGCAGATAGTAGATTGTGGGAGGGGGTTAGAGGAGGGTTCATCCAGCTGTTTCGACCTTACAAAATGCTCGTTCATCAAGAAAACGCGATCCGGAAAGAGCTTTCAACCTTGGCCAGATTGTGCGCAGAAGCCACCCAGGCGGTAGCTACAGAGGCAACGGAAACCACAACTGAATCACAGAAAGGCAACGCACGGGGTCTGGATTCGAACGAGGAAGAGGCCGTCGACAGTTACGATGATCACAACGAAGATGCCGCCGAAAGCGACGAATCCAGTGTGGCATCAGGAGTCTCAGTATCAACCACTTCGCCCCAGCATGCGATCTTCACAGATCCGGATTGGAGAAATCATAGCCGTGAAGAGCTCCAAGAGGCTCACGACGATCTGAGGACCGTCGTTGATTTCATGGACAGCTACCTCGTTCCCCTTCGCACAGCGTTGAACGACACAGACGACACTCGCGTCCTATACAATGAGCTTTGGCATGTGTTCAACCCGGGAAGCATAGTTTATGTCAAGGATCCGAGTGTTCCCCAGAAGCTTTGGCGAGTCATTCAAGGCCAAGGAGGTGACTGGTCCCCGGCAATAGTACCTCCCCAAATCGACGATCATTTCAAGCTCGGGGGCAGTTCCTACCGTACCAGCATACCTCCTTTTACACTAGACTGCTTTTATATCGACTTCAACGGCACTCATTTTGTGAGGGTCATTCGAAAGTTTGAGATCGAAGAATTCAAAGAACTCACGAGTGTCAAGAGTCTTTCAGTTCTGCCTCTAAAAGTGGCTGAGCGCGAAGGCCTGGTCGATGTGAACAGCATAGAACGAAGGGGCTTGGAATTCCTCTCCTTTCTTCAGCCAGGCTACTGCCATTTCAGAGGACGAAGCCTGAGTCATGAACCCAGGGGCGACATTCTCAAGCGGCCGAATCCGGGGTCCATAACATCTGTCGCTGTTCTCTCGGAGAGTATCGAAAGCTCTGTGGTCGTGGACTTCGAACGCTGCTTGCAGACAATTACGGACTGGAATCCGTGCAGAGAGCCCAGACAGTTGACTACGCTCTACGAAGGCGCACCTCGTCCTCCACCAAATGTGGATGATGACAGGATATGGGACTTGCGTATGGCCGAGAAGGTTCTGAACTACACAGATCAAAACCAGAACCTTGAACTGTACAGCCGATCACCACCAGCAGGAGACGACGTGTTACTTCTGCCAGACCGAGTCTTTGCGTACGTGTTGAGGACTCGTAAATGGGGTAAGATTTCCTTTTCACAAAAACGTCCTTATGAGTAAATGGAATTATTGGTTAACCGAATGATATAGCTTGTATTCCCATCGGAGCTGGTAAAGACGACAACACTTTGATGAGAATGGAGCCTAAGAATTCGGCATGGAACGACCTTCAAATTGACCCAAGGCATCGGTCAATCATTGAGTCCATGATGGCCACTCACTTCCGCAAGAAGAAGTCGAAGAGGCGACAGTTCGATCTCATTCAAGACAAGGGCAAAGGGCTCATTGTCCTATTGCACGGGGTTCCCGGAGTTGGGAAGACATCAACAGCAGGTGGGTCTCACTTCCTAAGACTCTGGTTTCAGCGGTACTAATTGTCCTAGAAACCGTCGCACAATACTACAACAAGCCACTTCTCCCTATCACTTGCGGTAAGTTCTATCGTTTTGACCGACGCTCAAAGATACTCAAGATGTCTAACCTATTCAAGGTGACTTGGGAATGACCCCAGCGGAAGTTGAGACCAACCTGCAAGACTCTTTCCAGTTAGCCCAAGCTTGGGACTGTGTTCTGCTTCTTGACGAAGCTGACGTGTTCCTGGCTGAGAGAAGTCAAGATAATATTGAGAGAAACGCTCTCGTGTCTGGTACGTCGATGTCAGCGATAAAGCGGTCAGTCTAAACTAACAGCTGAAGTTTTCCTTCACGTCATGGAATACTACGAAGGCATCCTCTTCCTCACGACAAACAAAGTAGGTTCCTTCGACGAAGCTTTCAAATCCCGCATGTCATTGGCCCTCTATTACCCGCCCTTGACCCAAGACCAGACCGAAAAGATATGGAGAGTCCAAATGGAGCGGACCGAGCAGCTCTCCAAGGAGGCCGCTCCGGACGACAATACCCAGCACGTCAGCTTCAATCGCCTAGAGATCGAGATCCTCGCCAAGGAGCTCTGGAATCTGCAACAATCTCGGCCGGATTTCAAACCCGTCTGGAACGGCCGACAGATTCGTAACGCGTTCCAGACGGCTGTTGCTCTTGCGGAGTGGCATCAACAGGAGAACAATATCCCCGGCCCGATTCATGTCAAAAGGGAGCATTTCGAGAAGGTTGCGCTCGTCTCGAATGAGTTCAACGCCTACCTGTGGACTGTGAAGCACCGCCGAGGCGATGATATCTTGAACTTAAGGAAGGAGCACCGGTTCGATCAGTTCGATCGGCATCAGTTCGGCTGGGGAGGTCCGGGATTCGGCCAGCACAACCAACAACAGTCGGGCTTCGGGGGTTGGGATAACTCTCAGTACTCCAACACGATGGGTTCTAGGGGGCCGTCAGGGATGGGGATGGGAGGCCCTGGGTTCGGGAACAACATGCAAAACCAGAGCGGCTTTGGGAACAGTTGGCAGTCGGGCTTCGGCGGGATGAGTGGGGCCGGCGTCGGTGGTCCTGGAATTGCGACCGGCGGCATGGGAGGCTCCGTCATGGGCAACTCTGCACTGGGAAATCCCAACATCGGGAATTCCAACGTGGGTGCCGCGATGCAGCCTGGCGTTATGAGTCCTCAAGCTATCCCCGGCCAGAACATGGGAGGGCAGCCGGCGGAGGGGCAGAGGCAGCAGCAACTCCAACAGCAGCAGTTGCAGCAGCCAAACATCCAGCAAGGGGGCTCTATGCAGTCCATGTACGGGCAGAGTAACCCTCAGTCAAGACCTTCCGGTTGGTAGCCAGGGGCTAGACTTGTTAGTCGTACATGTTCAAGTGGTGACAGTGCAGTATACGTAAGCTTTCTGTGCAACAGAATCTCTTGTATTTCATCTATCTCTCCGATAACAAAACGAACTTGTATTGCTTCTAAGTGAAGTCATCCAATCCCAGTTAAATCTCCATCTTACCGAAAAGGGGAATCTTTGTGGCCAAGACTTTTAGATCTGCAGCCCAGCCAACACATCCCCGCGATACCCCACCAACGTTGTTCAAACTACGATCCCGCAAGTGGGCTCGTGGGGGTTGTCAAGTCGCATTTGTTATCGCTGGTTGACACCAGCCAACTGATATGAAGCATGAACACTAGCTGGTAAGGGAACGCAATGAAATAGTAGAACTGACAGACTCTCATTCTGATAGTGATTTCTGTAATCTACCAGCTGGGAATGTTCAGATAAGACTGCTCACGAAGTCTGTGACTCGCGGGACAATTCGATGTTTTTGTAATGGTCTTGCTGCGACATGAAATACCCATGCCCTTTTATTCGGACCCTAAAGGCGAAAGAAGCATAGTATCCTGCATGCTAAAGCCATATGATATGGTGTTTGGCATTGCCCGATATCTCAGATAAGACAATATAGACGCAGAGAAGTCTACACCATGAATACCACAGATAAGAAAATGAGCCTTCTCTTCTTTCATAGTCCTGTACCTTCGACCAGGATAAATGATAGAGATAAGGTATCAACTTTATCATGATTTTATTAATACCTCAACTATTTCGAGCAGAAAATTCCATTATCGAGATAACGTCATGAGTTATCTTTACTATAGAACAATTCCTCAGGTACTTGGAAGTTATATAAGAACCACTCTTGTGGGCGAAAGGACATTGGACTCGTTCCCGCAGAGCTCACTCAAACATTCCAAGTTTAGGTGTTCACACCAGTACTACGCCAAATACCGAGATCATAATCGTATGGTTCGGTCGATACGCTCCTCCCAAGCAAAAATTGGCTCACCTCTGTGACTCTCTTCAAGATGAAGTTGAAACAATGGCTGGCAACTTGCCTTGTTGCTCCATGCCTCATGGTGTCCGCAACTGTAAGTATTCCTAAGCACATCAGAACTCATAGCTTAACGAACAACCCAGGACCTAAGCATCTTCGAAGCCAGCATAGAACAACTCCAAACCGCCCTGTCAACAGGCCAAATCAACGCGGTCCAACTCGTCGCAAAACACCTCCACCGCATATCCCACTACGACCGCCGCGGCCCCCGCCTAGACGCAATCCCCGTCCTCAACCCCCTCGTCTTCGCCCACGCTCAAGCCTCAGACTCATATCGCGCCGCCTCGAATGGCTCCATCCGCTCCAATCTCGAGGGAATCCCCTGTACCCTCAAAGACAGCTACATGATGGCCGGCATGACCGTGTCCGCCGGCTCGCCGGCCTTCGAAAACCTCACCGCATCGACCGACGCCTTCACCGTGGGCAAGATCCGCGACGGGGGCGGAATCGTGCTCGGGCTGACGAACATGCCGCCTATGGCCAACGGCGGCATGCAACGCGGGCTGTACGGGAGGGCCGAGAGCCCGTATAACGGCGACTACCTCGCGGCAGCGTACGCCTCGGGGTCGTCCAACGGGGCGGGGTCGTCGACGGCGGCGAGCATGGGTGTCTTTGCGATGGGCGAGGAGACGGTGAGCTCTGGGAGGTCTCCCGCTTCTAATAACGGACTCGTGGCGTATACGCCGTCGCGCGGTGTGATTTCGATTCGCGGGAATTGGCCGCTTTTCCCCGTCGCTGATGTCGTTGTGCCCTACGCTCGCAGTGTCGGGGATATGTTCAGCATTCTGAATGTCATCGTTGCCGAAGATCAGGATAAAACTGCGGACTTCTGGCGCGGACAGCCCTTCGTGGCTCTTCCTTCTGTCGAGGACGTTCGGCCGAGGGGTTCCTACCATACCTTGGTTAACTCGAGTGCTTTAAGTGGGAAGCGCATCGGAGTTCCCAAGATGTATATCGGAGAGAGCGATCCTCAGGCGCAGCCGATCTGGGTCAGTCCGGCTGTACGAAAGCTATGGGAGCAAGCCCGCGCTACTCTCGAATCGCTTGGCGCAATCGTGGAGGAAGTGGGATTCCCCCTCGTCACGAACTACGAGACAGCGCCTGAGACTGTTGATTGGGATACCGATTACCCGCTTCCTGCCACCACAGATGACCCGGATCTCGCTGGTCCCGGTGAGCTCTGGTCTTACGGCTGGGATGACTTCCTCCACTACGTCAACGACACCGACACCGTCGCTAGACTTGCAGACGTGGACCCCAATCTCATCTTCCCACAACTTCCTAACACACTACCAGATCGATACGGCAATCAATTCGGCAACAGGAGCGTATCAAACACCGGCATCGTCGAGGGCGTGACCTCGAGGAACGGCACGTCGATATTCAGCCTCCCGGGGCTCGAAAAGCACTTGAAGGCCCTTGAAGCCCGTCGAGAACGCGACCTCGAGGCCTGGATGGACGATCAAGGTCTCGACGCCCTGGTTTGGCCTTCTGCGGGCGATGTCGGTCGCGCCGATGCGGAGACCAACGACACGTCTGCCGTTCATGCGTGGCGGAATGGAGTGTTCTTCTCAAATGGGAACTACGCTATTCGGAGGTTCGGCGTGCCGACTGTCAGTGTTAGTATGGGCATGCTGGAGGACATCGACATGCCCATGGGCTTGACGTTTGCATCGAGAGCATATGACGACAATGCGCTACTGAGCTATGGATTCGCGTTTGAGAAGGCGCATGGGAAGCGCGCGTCCCCGCCGCGAACGCCCGAGTTGGATTCCGATGCCATACCTCGGAGATGTGCGAGATCAGTGGCGGGTACGAAGCCCCCTAGGTTGACCGCGGCTGCGAGCAAGCTGAGCGGGAATATTGTCGAAGTATCAGGCACTGTGGAGGGGGATGATGCTGGAGGAATCGATTCAGTAGAGGTATTTGTTGATGGCGTGAGTGCCGGCCACGTTGTTGTCGTGAACGGCGAGTGGAGTGTGCTCTCTGAGATCACTCCTTATGATGATTCGTTGGGGGAGGTTCCCGTTCGGTTTGTGAACGAGCCGGACCAAACTCTGGCGATGATTGTGGCCGTTGCTACGGCACGAAATGGAAGATCTGATGGGCAGTTGCTGTTCATTTAGACACACCAGCCTCCGGCTGTGTTGTCCCCCTTGACACTAACATAGTCAAGTTCATATCAATACCCAATTGCCTTTCTAGGAAGCTATTGAATTCACTTATGGCTTCTCTTGAGAGAACGCCTCGCAGAGTGCCCCGCCGCAACGGCCAACCAATCAGTTGAATCAACTGGGCAATCCTTCGGTGAACATCCACACGTCCACCATAAGAACCCTCGAAAGGTACCGAAATATCTGCATATTCGTATCAATGTGCAAAAACGCCAGCTCAGCTCTGGTTGGCGCCAAGCACGGGTAGGACGTGGCTGCAGGTTAAAGCGACGGGTGCCCAACCTACCCGTCTCGCATGTGTGCGCATATGTACTACCCCTCACCACGAAGATTCGTTCATTCCGAGGCTTCGTGGTTGTTCTTCTTCAACTGCCAGTTTCATCCGAACGCATCATATTCAGCCACACGAAAGCAGCAGACTTCTCCTCGAGCTTCCAGCAAGTCACAACGCGCACCCCGATCATGCCGCCGACAACCCAGGATATACTCACTGGACCTATGTGTTTGGGAGTGTACGTCAATGATTCGACCGACTTTATGTATCGGCTACGATCAAAGCTACAGCCGAGACCGGCGGCACCCAACGAGTCCCATGACCACATCAGGTCCCTGCACCAAGACAATGAAGCAGGACACACGACGCAGACGGAATTTATTTGTCTGAAATCATGGCTGAGAAGACGTTATGCCAGATCCCAGGCTCGGGATTCCGAGTCCGGATGCCTCGGGATGAGAACACGGCTCGGTGACGATGCAAGAGAGGCCGACTTGAACGACGATACGCCAGCAGAAAGAAGTTCCCCCTCGGGCGAAGGCGCACAAGACGATGTAGATACCGGGCACCTGCGTAATGCTCGGCACACGGGAAACTCCCAACCATCGCAGCCGACGACTTCATTCATTCTCGTGTGCCTGGGCGTCGGTGGTAGATATTCCTTAGTCCAGCTGGATCGGAGAGAGTTCGCAACGGAGGAACGGACTTTTCTGGCCATCCGAGACGCGTTGAAGTCGAGGTTTCTTTTGCGGCGGCTTCTACCTGCGGCATTCTTTCGTGTCAACGTCGATTTCGTACAGGTCAGTGGACGGAGAATATGCTGCATCATTTGACTCTTGGGATTTCACTCTGCTGACTTGGGCGACTCGTCTAGTTCAAAGTCTTCGACAGGCACGGGAGCGCCGTGATCGTGAAGTCGCCGGATTACCCACCCGAGTCCCAAGCACATGAATACTACCCCTGTGGCAAACCGTCCGTGTCCGTCGAGGTGCTCCGATACTTCTACTGCAATCCGTCCCGCATCCGCGATGTGCGAGAGAATTTCCTCGACAAGATCCCGAACAAGCTACACAGGATACTACTCTCGGACCCCGATTGCAAAGTTTTGGGCCCCGACTGCGCAAGGAACGGCTGGGGCATCAGAGTCACCGAGGATCCGGACTGGAAACTCTTGGCCCTCGGCGCGCTAGCCTCTCCGATGCTCATCCTAGTAGTGCTCTACTCAACCACGAGGGGCTTTTTGCTGGTTACTGTGTGCGTAGGCACTGTTGTTTGCCTGTTCTCTACGAGCTTGAGAGATTTGGTCCGCGTCCTGCAGCTCAGAGACCAACAACATCGAGATGGACCCATGCGAATCACTCAAGCGGCACAACAACAAGCTGAGGGAAGTGAAGGGAGCGGGAAAGGGAGTGGAAGCGAGAGCTCCTCTGAAAAAGACATCGAGGCGGGGACGACGAAGCCATCAGGCAAAGAACGAAGCTGCATCAGTCAGTTCCTGTACCCATCCATGCGGAAAGGGAAGGATGATGAGGATGGAGAGCTGAAACGACACCGCCGACCGATGGAGGATCCTGAGCTTGATGGCTTACTCCAGCTCTGTGTCTATAATAGTAGCGACGGACTCCCCGAGTTGCGTCAGGAACCTGTCGCCAGGTTCTCGAGCGACTACGAGTTCTTCATCTGGCTGAAGCGCCTCTGCGGCCGTCCATCTCCGTGGTCATGGAGAGGATTTCTCACCCGGTGCGGGTTGAGGACGGTTATCGGCATCAATTACTGCAAGGTGAGTCGTCAACTCTATAGTCATAAGCCTCAGGTGAGTATGTTCTGGTCATTGACTCTTGCAGATTGAATTACACCCCAACGACCGCGCTTCAATTGATGATGAGCCGTCATATCCACCCTACGCCCTCAGGAGCAGTTACCAGCCGACCCAGGCCGGAGACGACGACTCTTCCGCTCCAAACACCAGCAGTCAGGGCTTCTCTTGGTTCAACCCCGGCGTGCTCGCAGACTTTTACCATAACCCCTCGCGCCTCTGGAAGGAGCACGGTACGGGTGCGAACAGATTCTACGTCTTGAAGCGCTTCGTCCGCAAGTTGGACGGCCACCTTCTCTACAACGGATCCGGAAGCCTGGGTTACGCCATGGAGGTGCAAGAGGGACCGGATCTGTTCCGGGTCATGGTGCTACAGACTGCGATGATGTTCGTCGCGATCATCGTCGGGATAATCTGCGGCGTGGCGACGGGAGACGTCCAGAACGGTTGCGCGATCGCGGCCTGCTTGGCATTCTTGTTTAAGGGGATCATCCAGCTACTTGAGAAGTCTTGACAAACGGAAATATAAGTGTTCCGGGCAGAAATAGCATGCCATGGGGTGCGGTGGTCGTTCTGTGCTGTCTGACGTTGCATCCATTCTCGGACTGCTCTGGATAAACAGCGACCCCTCCCCAAATCGACGATTCTCCTCCCTTGAGGAGTTACACTCGCTAAACAGACAAGTAAGCACTACGAGCAGAGATCAGCCGAAGTATGAGGTTCTTGTCCTAGACCGGAGAGTTGAGATGCATTGCCTTGAACGCCTTCAGTCCGAACTGACAGGCGAATGGGGACAACTACCCCTCTGTACGTCTTGGCGGGAGAGAAACCTTGCGCGCCTTACGCACATAAGGCAAGAAAGCTCCCAGTAAGAAACGTGTGACAGACAGAACTTACAACGTTGGTGACTGTCTTCACAATGGTCTTCACGAGACTTATCTCAGCCGTCTCGGCACTCGCTTTGCTCGGCGTCTCGTCCACCGTTCTCGCCCAAGATACTGCCCATAACGAAGCGTATGACTACATCGTTATCGGCAGCGGTCCCGGCGGCGGTCCGCTAGCCGGCAACCTCGCGCGAGCGGGCTACTTGACCCTATTGCTAGAGGCTGGCGACGACGAGAGCCATGATATCCGCACTGCACTCGCGAACGGAGACTACGCCCTCACGGACTCCAACAGCTGGGGTTTCTGGGTGAAGCACCATTCGGACCCCGAGATCGAGCTGCGGAATAATCATCTCACGTGGAGACTACCCAACGGGACCTATTGGGTCGGCAACGGTGCGCGTGCGCCTCCGGAGGTGGAGTTGTTGGGCGTGTATTACCCGCGCGGCGCAACGATCGGGGGATCCGCGATTGTGAACGCGATGGCGACGCTGTTGCCAAGCGATAGCGATTGGGATTATGTGGCTAGCATCACTGGAGATGAGTCGTGGAGGTATGTATCGGATATTCAAGAGACGTTTTGGAGAGAGCTGACGAGAAATAGTCACGAAAGAATGCGCCGTGTGTTTGAGACGGTGGAGAAGAACAACTACCTTCCCGAGAACACTCCTGGCCATGGCTTTGACGGTATCCTGGAGACCAATCTGGGGAACGGCTCGCAGTACCTCGACATACCGGGCCTCTTGGACGTGTACGGATCGCAGGTCAAATCGCTTGGCCTAGATCCGGGAAACGTGATGGAGATGCTCGGCAGCGACCCAAACTTTCTCAGTGAGGAACGCGACACGACAGTAGGGCTCTGGGGACTGCCATTCCACGCAAGCGCCAAGTGGGAACGATCCAGTCCGCGGGACTACATTTTTGAGACGCTCGCCGTCAAGAATGAGGACGGATCAAACAAGTATCCCCTCACATTGTCGAAAACCTCTTTGGCGACAAAGGTCTTGTTCGACAAACAACAAGGGAACAAGCCCAAGGCCATCGGAGTGGAGTATCTGAAGGGCGCCTCGACTTATGGTGCGGATCCGAGACGCAATGCTTCGACACCAGGCGAACTCAGGCAGGCCTTTGCATCTCGGGAAGTCATCGTTTCGGGTGGCACATTCAACTCCCCGCAGTTGCTGCAGTTGAGTGGCATTGGTGACACAAAAGACCTCGAGGCACTGGGCATCGAGGTCATTGCAGACCTGCCTGGCGTGGGCCGCAATCTGCAAGACAACCAAGAATACCCTGTCGTCGGGTATGCGCAGCGTAACTTCACATTGATCCCCCATCCGAATGACCCAATCTGCGCGAAGGGTGAGCCTAATGATGCCTGCTACGAGCTTTGGAAGCAAGGCTTGGGTCCGTACATGCGGCCTGGGTACAACACCAACGCTCTGCTGATGCGGTCCAACTTTTCACTGGACGGAGAGCGTGACATCTTCATTTTCAGCGTCCCCGGCGCGTTCCGAGGCTTCTGGCCTATGGTGCAGCAGGCAGAGCTCGTGCCGCGTCCCAACACGGCCGGGTTCTCGACAGTGAAGATGCATCCGCAGAATACCGCGGGGTACGTGAAGCTCCGATCGGCGGATCCAACGGAGCAGCCGGAGATCAACTTCCAGCTGTACGAAGAAGGAGCCGAGACAGACCTCGGAGCGCTGTCAGAGATCGCGGCGTGGGGCCGTCGGGTCATGGGAGACGTCGAGGAGCCTTGGGGTCCGGTGGAGCCGGCAGAACCACCGTGCTCGGAGATCGGGAGCGACGGGCGGTGCCAGGACGGAGACGGAAGGTCGGATCAGGACTGGATCCGGGAGCAGACGTTTGGCCATCATCCGTCGGGGACATGCGCAATCGGGCCAAAGGAGGACGGCATGGCGGTGCTGGATTCCCGGTTCCGAGTGCACGGGGTAGAAGGGCTGAGGGTGGTAGACGCGAGCGCATTTCCACGTGCTCCGGGGGCGTTTCCCGTGATTGCGACGTTCATGGTCAGCCAGAAGGCGTCGGAGGTGATATTGGAGGATGCCGAGGCGTTGAAATAACGACGGGATGGTTCAGGTTGTGACAGGTGAGGATGCGGCAGATGGGACGAGCTAGAGTTGGTAATTAGGTCGTAGGTCGTAGTCAAACGAAGCCAGAGTTCTTCCATGCAGGTCGGTGTACGAGCCACAAGCCACGTCGTCCTGGTGTCGCGTCGCAATCTGTCGTATCCGTATGGACGACCATCTGGAGGAGATGGATGGTTGGGATGAAGGGCGCGTCTGATGTTCCGGCACCTTCCAGTAGCTTGGATATTTGACGAAATCACATGTGAAGGTATCTCTTCGTCAGAATTAGGTAGAAAAGTACATGACTAAGATGTGGCTCTGTTAGTGGAGCTATCTGTGGCCCGTGGCCATACACAGCCACCCCCACCCCCCTTGGCACAAGCTCCTCAGAGTCGCGGGCGATGACGTTTGGTAGTCGCCCCCTTGGAAGGCCCAGCTTTGGACCCTGAGTGGCACCAGCTTCTCGCCTTGGCACTGGCGGGAGAGTGTCAGGCAAGCATCATTCTGCTGGTGACTGCTCTTTGCCGGCTGTTGACTGGTGTGCTGGCGTGCCGTGGCCCCTCCCTCAACAATGTGCTGCGGCGTCAAGCATCGTCACCGTCACCGCTGAGAGGCCGCCCCTTTCCTTCCACGTCCTCGCCTCCAGCTGCCATCCATTGCCTTGGCTAAAAGGTAAAGCGCGTCCTTGTGACCACCCTTCGTCTGATCTTCTTTTCCTTTCCAATATTCCCATCCCAGAACATCCCGACCACATAAAACCTCATATTCACGCGATTCCCATCAACGACCGATCGCTTTTTTGCTGCTGCTTTACACACCACTCACTGTGAGACAGCACCCATTTACATCCCTTGTTTGATACCCGCTCCGTCTCCAGTTACCCCTCACAGAGCACAAAGCTCTCTCCTACAAACCTCTTCTTCCTCACAACTACACCATCACCAAAACCGCAATCATGTCGAACACCACTGTCTACGTCAAGAAGATCGCCCAGGAGACCGAAGACAAGGAGATCAAGGACTTCTTCAGCTTCTGGTAAGTACATTTCCCCCGTAGATACCCATCGTGCCGCTGCCCTGCAGTGGCCTGATTCCTTCCGCCGACGGCGCGCGGTTCCTTAGATCGGACGGAAGCTAATCGACTCGCAGTGGCAAGATCACCGACATCAAGGTCACCACGGAGACCGAAGGAAAGGAAGCCGCCGTCACCTTCGAGAAGGAGACTGCCGCCAAGACGGCCCTCCTGCTGAACAACACCCAACTCGGCCCCTCCCACATCACTGTCCAGAGCGCCACTGGCGACTCCAACGACGATGGCTCCCACTTCAAGGACAACGCCGACCGTGATACCGATGAGATCACCCAGGAGGAGAAGCCCCGCTCCCGCATCCTGGCAGAGTACCTCGCTCAGGGCTACGTCGTAGGTGACGCCGCCCTCCAGCGCGCCATCGAGCTCGACACCCAGCACGGCGTCTCCAGCCGCTTCTTCAGCACCCTGCAGAGCCTCGACCAGAAGTACCACGCCACCGACCGCGCCAAGGCTACGGACCAGTCTTACGGCATCACCGCCAAGGCACAGGGCCTCTTTGGCGGCTTGAGCTCGTACTTTGAGAAGGCCACCAGCTCTCCCACTGGCAAGCGCGTCGTTACCTTCTACCAAGACGGACAGAGACAGGTTCAGGACGTGCACACCGAGGCTCGCCGTCTGGCGGAACTCAAGAAGGAGCAGCACGGCGGCAGTGCCTACAAGGCGTCCGGTCTGGAGAGATTCCTTGGTAAGGAGAAGGAGAAGATCGTCCCCCCTGCTACCGGCGAGACCATCGGCACCCAGGCGCCTACTCAGCCCGATCCCACGACGGCTGTCCCCCTCTCCAAGCCTTCCGAGGCCACTAGCGAGAAGACCGCGTAAGACGGTACGGAATGGTATGCAAAAGGACACGAGGGTAGGCGTTGGCTGGTTTCATTAGGCACGAACGTTTCATGACTGCAATGCGATGATTGCTATGCAATTGATTCCCTTAAGCACTTAGGTAGTTAGTACTTCAATGCGGTTATATGCATCGACACCATGTTCTCTGCCACGTGACAATAAATATCAGTGTGCGACAGCCTTCTGGTGTATGAGGGGTTTACGTGCGGTGGCTGCATTAACTTAACAGGTACATGATTGGTGCCACGGAGATATTGGTTGAGACTAGCGACGTCAATACCTGTATCACCATGTTGCTAATCGCATGGCATCATTCCAAGAAACAGCGTCCTGGACGGAATAATCAAATAAAACTTTAACAATGAGGATCACAGTTGCAAGACAAAATAATCTGATGGATCAATGCATATAGGTTGGCATTGGTATTTCTATTGTTACAGTACCACAATCGTGATGTCGTCTCAGTGCTTCCTCATGCCCTGTCATGATAAAATCCCTCCCAACGCCTTCATATGATCTATGCCCATCCCGTAGTTTACTCGCTCTTGGCAAACTTCTCCTTGACGGCGTCGTCGAGGGGTCCCTTGGGGTTTGATGAGAGGTTCTGCATCGCCCAGTTAGTCGACTGTACGTCGTGATGGGATTGCAGACGCAAGGGCTTACCTGGAGCTGCTCCTTGTTGACCTGCTCCTTGTTGGAAGCGTCGTCGGTTCCCTTGCCGGAGGCGGGAGGGTCCTGGAGCTGGGCGCCGGTCTGGCGCTCGGGAGGGGGAGACTGGCGGCCTTCGGGCATTTTGGTGGTGTTTTGTTTGAGGGGTGGTAGGTGTAGATTTGAGAGTTGGAAGATGGAGGACGTTTGTTTTTTCTTAGTCGTGGAAGGCTTGGTAGATGGATGAAGAATCGTAAGTCGAGACTAGGGGGTTCAGGTGTGTTTTTTCTTAAATACAATCCTACCGACGCTCGAGGACCGAGTTCCCTGGAGGGGGGAGGGGGAGCTGAGCTCGCATTCTTGCGTCAATGGCGGGGCAGGAGCTCTCATGCTAAGGGTGGCGGCGTGAGAGAGTGTCCCCATATCAGTCCATGCACCTGGACCTGCCGTGCTGGGGAGGTGGCTTCCACCCGCATCCCGCTGATTGCGGCGGTTTGATGTCAGATTGTGTTGCTGATGCCGTCATATGGCATGCGGTTTTGCGTGCCGTGGGATTGACGTCACTTGGGAGGTTGATGAGGTCGATTGGTGGGTCGTGAGGAGCCGGAGCTCTTATCGACAAGGTGGCCAGCTTTGATAAGTGGTATCGATAAGATCGGAGATTGTGGTACCGCCGATGACTTGCTTATCGGCGTTTCTTGAGATGACGAGAGGCAACGACGGGCCTGAGATGGGTGAAGATGCAATCCCTTGGATGATGTGAATTCTTGTATGTGGACTTGGAATTATTTTACTCGGCTCTGATTTCTGCTATAAGTTTGAGCGCAGATTCAAAGGAAGTAATCACTAGCAGAGGCACGTTCAATAGTTGATGATGCTTCAGTGAGCTCCGTGCCGCCCGACTTGGGAGTTTCTTGAGAATCAATCGCTAAGCTCTCGCATGCAGCTACAACTATGAGATGAATAACCCACGGATAATCAATAGGAGAAATAATCAGACTTGATCCCATTTGTTTCACTGAACCCGTGATTTCCTATCTACACACTTGACCCCTCGACCCCGGCGTAGGTGAGGATACAGCCGTTAGCATTTTGAAGCTTCCGCGAGTTCCGTCTAACTTGTAAGAGTCCTTGATATCTTAATAAGATACGAAAAACATACATTGAAGAACACATTTTGGGGATGGAAAAGCCTTCCTGACGCGTTTACTATTGTGGATATCTATCAGCTGTCCACATCAGCATTCTTTAAGCCAATTCTGCTGCATAATATTGTCAAGACGCAGCGATGATGATTGTATACAAACACCTTCATATGAAGCGAAAGGACCATGGTGCCACAACAAGTGTCGAGGCAGTCCGTAAAGATATTGGATATCACAAGATCTGAAATTCTTGATTCATATCTGTTTCTCATTAACTCTTTGATTTGAGCTTTCGCCATAAACTCTTATCTTACTTCATTAACGACCAACCGCAAAGAGCCTCAGAGGACGATGGTATCTTGAATGATGGAAGCTACGGTTGTATGATGATGGTGGAATTGACTACAGCACATTAATCGTTCGTTGACCTCGGGGGTATGGACCATCGGCAACGTAAATACCTGACCGATAAGGAGACCGTGAAGCCGGGGAACCTAAGCCCATGCTGTCGTCGTTTTATCAACCGTATATCTAGAGCTTTCTACTGTTACATGAGATACAAAACATGTATATGGGTTTCTCATTTGGGTTTGGCACGGCATCAGTTGCGAAATCGGTTGAGGTTTAGAATGTTCGGACTTGGCAAAAGAGGAGACGTGTGGGCAAGCAGTATAAAATAGTCGAAGTTGAGACTTATACAGCAAGTAAAGTATGTTCCGTATTTTCAGAAATTCAGAATATTCAACGTTCAAGAACTCTCGGCACTTCTTGCAGACTTTGACTGGTGGGAGTTATCCAGTTAGTTTTTTCCACTAACAGTTCAAGTTTGAGTGCAGAAGACAGCCAAGAGAACATCTCTCATCAGATGTCATCAAATCTAATACTTTTTCATGTGAGCACATGACAGAGTCATGTCATAGCGATGGAGATATGACATGGACTCATTATGAATGGAAAAAAGGGAACAACAATACTACAGGCATTCTACTGCAGGTACTCTCGCGAATGCATCGTTTCCTGTTCTCACAGCTGCAGCAAGGAGTTGCTGGCGGTCGGCGGGGCGCTCGGAGCAAGTGAGCAGCAGCGAGGACGGGATTCTGCCCGCTAGCGGGGCACGCCAACCGCTAGCGCGTCGCGTCGGCGGGAACACGTCCGCTGAAGATTGAAAATGCCCGCTGAGCCGGCAGACAGGGGCTTGGTGATGGCGGTGAAAAAGCTCCATGAACGAACGGATCAGCGCGTTCCCGACCGCGTGAGATGTGATACCTCTCTTCTTTGGGCGAGTGATTCCACCGTCAAGCCCAATTTTATGACGCCCGTCTGTTCAAGAAGGGAAATGGGCGACGCAGGCTAACCCGAGACATCACTGACCATCGCCGGTCGCAATCAGAATCGGGCGACTCGGCCAGGGAGCGACGTCGTTTCTGGAATCGACGATGGCTCTCGCTGCGCCTGGTCCTTAAGAGTCGTAGTGCCCTCGTGCCGATACACAATCCGGGATGATTTTGGTTCTTTGTAGGATTGGATGTCAAAAGTTGGTTCTTGAACCATGATTGCCCGGAGTTTTTGTTGGTTCAGGGCGTGTTCGGGGAGATTATCGACCAGGGCTCCAATAACGACAAAAGTTTAAATCGCGGGGTTGGATCCGGAAAGGAGAGGGCATGCCGACGTGGCCCCCGACCCCGATATTGAAGGTGAGTGCAACAAGCATTTGGTGTTTATTTTTTCCACTCAGTCCAGGCTTTTCGAGACACCATGTGGTGTCATGTTTCGGTTTGCATCCTGGAAGATGTGTCGACTGTGCTGGGATGACAGCGACGGGAAGCCACATGGTTGGCGAAAGGGTGCCGCGATGAAAAGGAAGGCGCGGTGGTCAGTGAGGAAGGCAACGATGGTAGTCCCTGCCTCACGTCCCCCGTCAATGTCGCACTTGCCCGATTCTTGTTTGTTTGCGGTTCAGGTGCCACCCCATCAGGAAAAACTTTACTTGGACCGCATCCTGCCCTTTCCCATCGTGTCTTCAACTTCACCTCTTCATCGCAATACCGAATCGGCTCATCACTAACGAAGACAAGTACTAAACGATAAAAACATATGTCGAAAGAGAAAGGCCGTACAGATTGTTCGCTATCGTGCTACTCATACATGACCGATTCCAAACATTTTCCAAGTCCACAAACAGAGAAATACAACGCCAAGGAAATTACACGCGCCAGTGAGGCAGCCATCGACGAGAACACGCTGGGACGCTCAAGTCATAACATCGTTACCGAAACCGCTTATTTCTTCTTCCCGCCACGAAGGGCAGTCGTCAAGCTGCCGAGACCAAGGCCTTCGAGCACACGATTGAGTCCCAAAGTGCCCAACAGGCCATCAACAATACCGCCGAGACCAAGACCGCCAAGAAGGCGGCCAACGAGGTTGAGAACACCGGCCAACAGGAGACCGACGGCAGCGAGGATTTGGCCAAGAGGCTCGGTGAGGAGACCCCAGAGGGGGTTCAACTCCTTCTTGGCGTGAGGCATGTCGTCGATCTTACGCTTAGCAGCGTCGACAGTCTCGGTGATGGAGCCAGTCAACTGGAAACGTTGTTAGTATCGTTGTCAAGTGTTAGGATCGTGGTTGTTACTTACCTCCTTCAGGACCTCGGCGAGGTGGTGCTCCTCGGGAGAAGCCTCGCGAGTACCAGCTCTGTGCTTGGCGTTGCGCTGGATTCTGCCATCGGGGTCAAGAGCACGAACGCTGCCGTTCAACTCGCTCAGGATCTTGCCACCCTCCTCGATGAGAGGCTTGACATCCTTGACGAGCTGCTCCTCATCAAGCTCCTCCTTGGGGGTGCGCTCGGCCTTCTCGACCTTCTGCGTAATCATCTTGCAGATGGGACGCATACGGTCAAGACCTTGCTCGATGACGGCACCAAGAGATCTCGCCAACTTGCGGTCAGCCTCAGCCTCCTCGCGGGCCTTGACTTCGGCGGGATCCTCCTCAGGCTCCTCAACCTCGGGCTCTGGAATGTCCTCGATCAGCGAGCAGTGGCCGACAGTGCGACCCTTGGAATCGACAACATCTCCGTCGTCATCAATCTCCTTGCCAGCGCAGATGGACAGTTCGCCAGTGGTGAGCTTGCCGATGATGTTTCCATCCTCGTCGTTAACCTCACCCTGGCGGTTGACCTTGCGACCAGCCATGGGACCCTTCTTCTTCTCGACCTCAGGCTCGGGCTCAGGCTCCCAGCGCTCGGCCTTGCCAAGCTGGTTACCGTTGCGGTCCAGGATGTCTCCATCCTCGTCGACGGCACGGCCGAAAAGAACCTTAGGGTCACCGTGGGTCAGGCGACCGACAATGTCGCCGCCGGGCGTAACGACATGGCCCTCCTTGTTGACGGTGCAGCCAGGAAGCTCGGCGAAAGGGCCCTCCTTGAAGCCTTCGCGCTCACCCTCGGGCACCAGCTCAGCCTTGCCGAGGATGTCGCCGGACTCGCTGCGGATGTTACCCTCCTTGTCGCACATGCGACCGACAAGGCGCTTGATGTCGCCCTCGATCACACGGCCAAAGATGGTGCCGTTGGTGTCAACGACGTTGCCGGCCTTGTTGACACGCTTGCCAGCAAGGATGGAACGGTCAATGACGACCTCCGGCTCCGGTTCGGGTTCCGCTTCGGGCTCGGGCTCCCATCGCTCGGCCTTGCCGATGGTGTTGCCGCTGCGGTCGAGGATGTCACCATCGTCGTCGACCTTCTTGCCCTTGAGCTTCTTCGGGTCGCCGTCAATGACGCGACCGACAATCTGACCCTCGTAGTAGACATTGCCGTCAGACTCGACAGTAGCGCCGGGGAAGTCTTCAAACGGAGCGGGCTCGCTGAGCTCCTCACGCTCAGTCTCAGGGATGGGCTCGGCCTGGCCAATGACCTTGCCAGAATCGTTCCAGATCTCACCCTTCTCGTTAGCCCTGCGGCCTACGAGATGCTTGAGAATGCCGGAGACGACGCGACCAATGGCTTCACCCTTGTCGTTGACGAGGTTGCCTGCCTTGTTGACCTTGGCACCCTTGAGGACGGAGTAGTCGATAGTGTCCTTCAACAACTCCTCAGCAACCTCAGTCTTGAGCTCGGCCTTGCCAATGATGCTGCCTCGCTCGTTGACGATGTTGCCCTCGGCATCAATGACGTGTCCAGCCAAGTCGGCAGGGTCACCGTCGGCGACTCTACCAATGGAGGCGTCTTGGAAGATAATCTTGCCCTCGTCATCGACTTCCGCGCCAGGGAACTTCTCGAAAGGCTTGAGAAGCTTGTCACCGGCAACCGTGACGGTTCGCTGATCCTCGGGGATGGCGGAGCGGATTGTGCTGAGAACGCTGCGGGTGTCCTCCTTGATCTGGGACTTGCCAGTCTGTCCGGTCTGACCAGTCTGAGCGGTCTTGATGGTCTCGCCGGCCTCGGTAGCCGGGACTTCGCCAGTCTGCGCATCCTCGGGCAACTGGGACTGGGGGTAGTCGCCAGTCTCCGCCTCATCGGCTGGGAGCTGAGACTGGTTGGCGAAATCAGTGACGTTGGTGCCCTGCAAGCCCTCGGGGAGTCTGGAGATCAGGTCCGTGGGTAGCTTGGACATCTCCTCGAAAGGAATCTGGGATACTGGGATGTCGGCCGTCTGCAAGTCTTCGGGAAGTTCGCTCTTGAGGTCGAATGGGATCTGGGAGACGGGGATGTCGAGAGTTGCAATGTCATCAGGGACACGCGACTTGAAGTCATCGTAGTACTCATCGTCATCTTGGAATGTGACGGTGGGGGCCTTGTCGGTGGGAGCCTTCTCGGTGCCAGCGGCATCGGTGAAGGGAATCTGAGAAACTGGGATGTCGGCCGTGGCCCTCTCAGTGGTGTTGTCGTCGTTGTCAACCGTGCGGGTCTTCTCGGTGGCGGTCTTCTCGGTGGGAGCCCTCTCGGTGCCTTCGGCATCAGTGAAGGGAATCTGGGAGACGGGGATGTCGGCTGTGGCCCTCTCAGTGGCATCGTCGCCGACCGTTGGGGTCTTCTGAGTTGCATCTTCTCTGTACGACTCGGCCTGTTCGGTCGCATCGTCCTGGAAGTCCTGGGGTCTCGCGGTGCCAGTGTCGTCATCTTCGTACGGTTCCGGCTCAACCTCGTTGAGGTCTGACTGAGACTTGTCGCCAACAGTGGAGGGTGCTGTAAGCTCAGTCTTGTCAGCTTGGGATGGTTCAGTCTCCGATTGGGTGTTGTCTCCGGTGGTGAGCTTGCCATTGAGTTCTTGAGGGGTGTTGTCCTGGAGGTTCACGGGTGCAACCTCTGAGGTCTTGTCGTTGACTTCGAAAAGGCTCCTCTTCGCGTCCTCGGTGAGGGAAATCTTGTCCTCCGGGTCGTCTGGCCTGTTGGAGAGAAGCTGGGTGAGCTTCTCGTCCTTCTCGGTGACGTTGTCGTCATGCTCCAAGGGCTCGGTGCCGCCCAAGACACCTCCAAGAAGTCCGGACTGCTCGCCTTCCTTCTCGCTCTTGCCGCCGACCACACTGCCAAGTGTACCGCCGAGGATGCCGGATTGCGACTTCTGGTCCTGGCCGCCAAGGACACCTCCCAAGAGACCGCCCTGACCATCGCCGCCGGTGACGCCGCCGAGAACACCGCCCTGACCTTCACCCAGGCCAATGCCCTTCGTCAGATCACCGACGAGTGGTAGTGTCCTGTTGACGGTCTGAACAGTGCCGTCGACGGTGTCGACGATGCCCTTGACGCCCTTGGTGGCGCCCATGACGCTGAAGCCGCCGCCCTCTTTGCTCTCACCACCAGCGACGCTCTCGGTCAACTCGCCCAGGGGCAGAGCCTTGCCGATGACACCGCCGTCCTTGCCGATGATGTCGCCGGTCGCCGTCACGACGTTGCCGACGAGGTCGCCAGCTTCGCCTTCCGTAACCTTACCGACGGTCTTGCCGGTCTCGTCAACTACCTCGCCCGTCTTGCCAATGACGCCGGCAACGAGGTTCTCGCCATGGTCTTGAATATCTTGCTCGACCGAATATGCTGCATCGTGTCAGTCGCCAACTCGAGTGAACTTGGTGAGTCTGGGATACCCACTTGACTTCTTATCTTCTCCCTTCCCCCATCCACCGGGCATGCTGCTTCCTGATTTCGAGGCAGCACCAGCCATGACGTCTGTACGATGTCTGAGAAAGAGTAGATTATTGTTTGGGTATTGTGACATAAGTGGGCTAATAGTTTGAAAAGGTATAGTGGCCCATGAGATGAAAGCTTTGAATTGAGATTCGAAAAGTCAAAACTCAGCACAATCACCTGCCGGTCGGACGTCTTATACCAGAAATCCTCACACACCAAATCAAGTTTCCAGCTCTACAGCCTCACCAAAACTTACGTCAAGGGGAGCTCAAGCTCGAGGAGCTCTCCCTGAAGCTCTGGCCTGCTCGCGCCACAGAGTGACTTCATGGGGGGAATAGAGGCCGGCTCGTGTGCCGTCTATCATGACGCAAAGCCACACTCGTCCGAGCACTCGAACGTACTCGAAAGGGGTTGACAGACTCTGGATCCCAGTCTCATGACGCAAGTTGACTTTCAAAAGACAGCTGCACCTTGGGAGATGGTGTGACAGTCTGCTAGTCGGGCTTGCTGCCATTGGCTCTCGAGTTGGATCGCCCGGCCTCTTTCTTGGAGCTTCCCAGTTGGTGTGGCTAGTGCATCCCGGGGCCCTCCCTGCTCTGCATCATTCATTCGTCAGATCCCCCACCAGCTTCACCCCGGACCCGTCCAACCTGCCCTCCCAACTTTCTTTTGCAAATGAGGATCGCGAAGTTCACGAAGGCTGGCCTGCTGTCGTGCAGTTTTCCATGCACAACCAACGTCATGACGCTCTCCGAAACGCGTACGCCGGCCTCCCATTCGCCACGCTCTGGAATCACCCGAATCACTTGCCGCGTCTATGCGCCCGCTCGCATTTGGGGTTCTGGACCTCACCCGCCTTTCAGCCTTACTGGCAGTTCAACGGGGGTCTCAGAAGCGCACGTTTATCCAAGTCATGTATTGCCTAATCCGGATCCCATTGGAACGACGACTTACTCCTGGCCTATCACAACCGCCTCGCCGCCGTCTGAACGCCGCCGCATGCTAGCATCTATAGAACCATTCCAGAACTCCATGATCGACGTCCATCCAAGCTCCAAAATACCGTCAACATTCTCATCCAGTTCCGATATGGATATTTGGGACCCCGCCACCGTTGAACACCGTTGGAATCTTGATAATCAGCTGGATGCCATCGTGAGTCGACTTAACGTCCATGAACACCTCAGACGGGCTGGGAGCAGACGACGGTTTAGGTCGACCACAGCTACAGTTCTGATCCGCCTGAGGGTTGTTTGCTGGGCGAGCACCGTGAGAGTGCTGCCCACCAGTCTGGCCCGGTTTCTGAACCGACTTGGCCATGTGAGCGCCGTCGAAATGCCCGACGACGTTATTGTTGCTGTCGAGAATGTTGCCCATATGGTCTACTTTCAGCCCTTCACCCATGCCTTGGATGGGCTGGGGAGATGGAGGCGCTGGTGGAATAGTGTCGTTCTCTGCGACGTAGCCGACAACCTCGCCGTCCTCGCTGAAGATCTCACCAGTCACGGAGACGGGTCGTCCGATCATCGAGGGAAGGTCGCCTTCGACACGACCCAAGACCTGGCCATTCCAGTCCAAAATGTTTCCGAACTCATCGACATACTTTCCGTCCAAGCCTTGCGCTAGGTCGGCGAGATTGGGTGGTATCGTCAGGCCAGACGCTACAGGGGTGACCTTGGGTATATTGATAGGAGCATTCTTTCCTTCCGGCTCCTTGCCTTTGGGACTGGAAGCGCCGGGCGATGTCTCCTTGGACTCTTTCGAGTCCTGTGTGCCTTCATCCGTGCGGCTGTCTGTAGTGTCTGCAGTATCTGCTGAGGATGTCGGCGGTGCCTTGTGTGCGCTTTGTCCCTGTGTCGAAGAGCTCCTAATCGGTATGGGTATCTCCCGCGAGAGATGAAAAGGCCCGCCTTGCTGCGGCTGTGGGGTGCTCGCGTTGCTGCTTCGACGAGGGGGAGGTTGCGGAGGATTGGTTTCAGGCGGAGGAGCAGGTGAGCCAGGTGCTCGGGACGACGAGTTCAGACGGGGCAGAGGCGGGCGTACGTTGCGCCGAGGCACCTCTTCCACCCCGGCATCGTCGTCTTCGACTTCGACGACCTCATACTCGTCGTGCCGGGAGGCGTGTTCCGGATCGCCGTCTGATGCAGGCCGAGGCCCGGTACGCTGCATAGTGTGCGACGAGGGTTGTTCGTTTTCGGGGACGGTCTTTTGCAGACTCCGTGGTACGGTCGACGTCGATGCTGGGCTCTCGCGTGGTTTGTCGAATTGAGTTGTGGGGGGAATCGGCTGAGTAGGAGGGGATGCCGTCATCATTGGACAGTCCCTGAAGGTCGTCTGCACAAGATCATTTGGCGTCAGCTGGGTCTCGCCGGCGAGGTGAGGGGGAACATGGCCAGGATGGCCGGGACAAGGCCAACTGCGAGAAAGAAAGGAGAAAGGCACCCACCTGCAGATCGCCTTGCTTCGGGAATCAGCTGTTGGAATCGACTCCGATCAAGAGACTGTGCTGAGATGTGCTTTTCTCGGTGCACCCCTCGAGCAGCAACCACGCGGACGGGGCTTATCTGCTCTGGCAGACTGGTAGAGGAGGTTGAGCAACGCGGCCAGCGCTTCTGCAAGGTCTGCAAAGCCTGCTAGGCAGAGGGGGTCGGTCTTGTCGTTGTGACGTCAGATGGACGAGTTGATGAGGGTGGGTTCTCCGCTGCCGTGACAGATGCTGGGGCAGCTTGGGGTTCCAGAACTGGCGAACGGGGCGACGGTTCACCTTGTCAGGATGTTGTACAAGGGTGATGGGATCAAGTACTTGTCGAACCGAGATCTGTCGTCTCCACTGGCTCCAGACACACGCAAACGTCTCCACCGGGTACTTCGGAGAACAACGAGAAGAAGCAAGCGTGGGAGGGATTGTCGACGGGTGGTGAAGATGGCAGGATGGAAACCAGACAAGACTCCGAAAGAGGCGCCGGCACAACGCTGAGATTGGAGGACAAAAGGTCCGACAAGTCAACCAAAGCCTGTTTTCTTGTCGAGACCTGAACGACTGTGCGAGTAGCCGTGCTCCTGAGTGGTCGGGCTCGCTTCTACGCTCTGTACTGTGCAGACGGAACGCACGGCTAACCGTCAACAGAATCCTGGGAGAAGCAAAGGACGGAGGGCTAGGCGGATAGTTGCGCAAACTGCAGCGCTACCCCGGCCGGAATTTGGCGTCGAGATGCTCTTCTTCAGGCTTCAGCTATGCAGAAGCTTGGAGGGAAAGAGCCAGACACTGCGAAGAAGGCGGCAGACACCGACAGACCGACGGCGAATTAGCAGACTTCAGATGTGGCTCACCAGGTGATCAGCTTCATCACAACTTCGGGCTGGCGTTATGCCCGGGACAGCTTCACCAGGCCTCAGAGACGTCTCGAGTTTTCAAGACAGTGCCCGAGATATGCCTTAACGGAGGGCGGCTATTATGCTGATCTCGATGGTTTCCAGAGGGGGCAATGAAGTGCAAGAGGCGAAAAGTCGACGAGAGCCCAGAACGAGGGAAATGAGACGGGAGCGAACGATCGGCGCAAAACGTACTCGGCAGGTGGCTTGACGATTGAGACTGGTTGGCCGTCGGTTAAGAGGCACACCTCACGAACGGAAGCGGTCCGCGGTGAGTGGCTGATGGCCTCATCCGATGTGCCGGGATACGACGCAAGAATTTCCTATTCAACGCCAGCGTTTCCACCGTTTTGTTCCCCGCCGCAGCGGTCGAGACGGTACTGTGGATTCCTTCTTCCTTGGGTGGCATTGACATTCTCGGTGGGGGAGCAGGGGGGCCCGTTCCACCGTTACATTGGGCGACGGGCAGGCACTCACACTTCCACACTGACCAAGTTACATCGCATCATGTGGCGGCGACGACGCGTCGACATTGGACGAGATAGGAAGCCCGAAGCCGGCGTGTGGCTGGAGAGTTTGTTACGAGTTTCCGGACCTTCTCTGGCAAAGTTTTCTTTCTTTTTTTCTTGAGTTTTCCGGTGAGTGCCAGAGGTAGAGAGGCTGATGCCAGGATTCCGGCATGATCCTGTCAAAAAGCTTCAGCCATGAATGAGGTGTCTTTTAGCAGCAAGACTAACACCAAAGCCAGGAG
This sequence comes from Colletotrichum karsti, assembly GCF_011947395.1. NCBI lineage: Eukaryota > Fungi > Ascomycota > Sordariomycetes > Glomerellales > Glomerellaceae > Colletotrichum > Colletotrichum karsti. The sequence continues at coordinate 262,280 of NW_024065932.1, forward strand.
GAAAAGCGGCATCAAAAGCAAGGCACAGAGAAGAGCACCCGCAGTAGCCTCAAGCGCCGTTGATTTGGCACGTGTGGCTAGTCGCTCTTCAGCCCCCTCCGTTAATGCCTTCCGATGACACTAGCCTCTTGACGGAATGGACAATGTGCTTGTTCTGTTGGAGGGTGGACTCGACCCCACAGTCTCATTGGAGATTCGCCCCATTCATAAGATCAACGGCACCAAAGGAAGCGTGAAACGTTATGAGGCTAGGCGAAAGAAGACTGGCGCTATGGACGGTTGATTGTCACCGTCTCCGCCGATTCCGCCATTTCGCGTGCTTGACGGCGGTTGTCAACACACATGGACTATGCTAGCTTCCATGTCTGCTCCGCACGGAGTCTGGCAATTAGCGGTGGCTGAGAGCACTGATGGTGTGCTGAAACCGACTACATGCGCTGAAGTGGTCTGCGCCCAAGTGCCAGCGTTGACTCTGACGACAAGATTTGGCAAGTTGGTGGGCAATCACGACGGGAATGTTGCAGTGTGCAGCGAGGAGACATGTGAGATGTGTCTTGATCAAATTCCATTCGTTAAAACTGTTTAGAATGCTTTGGCTAACGTCGAATAGGATACCCATAAAACTTTCCCGAAATAGCGTCCGTATCTCATGATGTCGGTGATGCACAACTCTTTCATAATACACGCGGCAGATGGATACCAGTAATCTGTCCGTCCACCAACTCCCCCCTACCTGCAGCGCAACCGTTCTCTCGCGGTTGGGCAGCCAGGGTCAACAAAAAGAAACCCACACATTTCCAGCAAACAGCGTCGAAAAACTCGCCCGCTGCATTTCCGCGACTCCGTGTAAAAACCGCCAAAAGATTGATTCCGTTTAAGATTTGTCCCTGGAGAAAAAACGCCTCTCAGTTCCTGATTAAAAGACGAGGAAAAGCCCATTAGCCCATTATGAACTTGGCCTAACTAGCCCGTCCTTGTCTCTCGGTAAGAAAATAGGACAGAACGGGACAGTCTGACGAGAGAAGGGGGGGCCGCATCTGAGGGTAAGGAAAGGGTTAGTACTTACAAGAGAGCCAGCTCAAGATCACCGTGGATGCGCGCCTTGAGCGTGATTTCGATATCGAGGTTGAGGTCGAGGCGGAGCCTCAGGGTATCGCTCTTGTCACCGCCGCCGCCGCCTTGGTTTTGCAGAGCACCGCCGGCTACGTTGCCTAGTGTTTGCTGAGCGCCGCCGGTCACGCCCTGGACCGTTTGGCCGACATCCTGACCGCCGACGGCATCGAGAGGGCCGCTCTGTTGACGCCTTTGCATCTGCCTGCCCTTGTTGCGGTTCTGGCGGCGCTGGGGCTGCTGCTGCTGTTGGGTGTCCTCGGAGGTCTCCTCGTCGGAGGCGTACTTCGTGTTCTTCTCGCGGGGTGAAGACATGCTGACGGTCTATGCGACTTCTTGATGATCAAAGATGGGCTAATGGACTTTTCCCCGTGAAGGTGAATGGGAAATGGAGGGTTTTGAGGATGGTATTATTATGAAGGAAGGTTTGTGAGTGCTTCTTCTAAGATGATCTCGGACGGATGAGTCGTGGATGAGGGTGCAAAATATAACTGATTCCGGACAGTATCCGGAAGCAGTCAAAACAGGATGCAAAAGCTTACACCCTCTTCGGCCGATGAGATCATGTTGGACCCTGGGGGACCCAGGTTTTCCATCTCTCTTGCCTTCACCCCTTCGACTTTTTGCGTCACACCACTCGAGTCTCTGAGTGTTCTGGACCGAAATGACGTTGAAGGAGGGCCAAGCGGCATGCGGAGGGGGGGCGGAATGAATGGGGCGCTGGGGCGTTGGACCTGTCTCATGCTCCCGATGAGCGGTCCCGATCTGCTCTGGCGCCGAGTACTCGTCCGCCTCCTCCTCCACTAACAACGACGAATAACTCATCCCAGGAGCTTCTGATCATCGAGAGGGTGTCCAGCATCCCTGTCAGTTTTTCTTTTCGGATTTGCATCGCAAAGCCTTACTGCAGCCTAGCACGCCCAATCATGCTCACACCACGGGCTCGAGGGTCATCACATTGCCAATGCAGACATGACGCACCATTACTCTATTTTCTGCCGTCAAACAAGCTTCTCGCGGTTCGGTTTGGCCTCGCAAGCTTGCTAGACCCCTTCGCACTGACGACTTACGGGTTCACGGGTTACAGATGCCAACTATCCAAATCCATGCAAGCTGCAGAAAGAAACCTCGGGGAACTGTGCTGCGCGTTGGGTTCTGTTCCGCACGTCCTCTAGAACCTCCTCCAGGTTTCTGTTCTCTCTCTCTCTCTTACACGCCCCCCCTTCTCTCTATCTGTCACTCAGGTCTGTTCTCACGGTTCGGAAAACACTTGGCTAGCTTCACTGGATCAATCTCGAACATACGCGCTCTCAATGCCTAGCGCCATCTGCCGCCTCAAAGCTATCTCTACACATTCGTCCGGCTCGTACCCTTGCCGTAACCTCCCGTCAGGGTCCCAATAGACGGCCCATCTACCGTCTTCCTCCAGGACGGCCACGAACCCCAGACCGCTCCCGCGAAGCATCAAGTGCCGCTCGTCGTCCGTCCAGCCCCAGGGGCCTATGACGTGACCGATGGTGTCCTTACGGCCTCCGTGACGGACCGCGCGGGTGTCTGCGTCGACGTAGATCCAGTTCAGCATGGGCGGGTCGTCGGAGATGGTCGACACCAGCCCGCGGTACTGCTCCTCGCTGGGATAGTTGAAATAGTATCCTGAAAATTTGTGCCCTGGCGCCCGTGCCATGCTATGGTCTATCCAGAGCTGTGGGGCGAGTTCGGCGTGTTAGTCGATCGATGTGGTGTGTGGGTGTTGACTAGTGTAAGTCGTGCGAGCGAGGCTGGGGGAGTGAGTGGGTTGGGATGTGTGTTCGAAGTGGGTGTAGGGGAACGAAGCCGGAGAACGGGGAAAAGAGACAAAAAGCAGGAAAGAGGATGATACAAGGCGTTGATCTTGCAGGAAGGGGATGGATCAACACGAGCAAAGAAAAAGGGGTTCGAAAAACACTTGCCTTGTTCTCGACGAGGACGCAGGGCGCCTCTTCTCGCTTGCCGTCGATGGTCATGGTCGCCGTAAGGCTGAACTTGGCCTGCTCTTTGGCGGCGGCATTCTGCTTCTTTTGCGCGCTCACGGCCTGGCCGGTGCCGATGACTGTGGGGATGGCCGCGATGGCTAGCAAGCCGATGACCATGTTTCGATCTGTTGTGCGCGCAGAGGAGCAAAGGGCAAGGCTGAGGAGGAGGAGGAACCGAGCAAGCGAAGAAGGTTTGTGGAACTGCTGACCAGCTCAACACTCGACAGAAACTCGACAAGCCTCGGGACTCGGAGCTGTCAACCGTGGGTCAAGACCGGGATTTGCTTTTTTTTCTTTTCTTGTCGTCGAGGTATTCAAAAGTCGAGAATTCGCCTTCTACGCGCAACCTCAGATGGACATTTACCGGGTTTGAAGCAAACAGGTTTTGCCTCGGGAAGGCCAAGACAGAGATTTTGGCGCCAACGAAGAAGGGCAGAAATTCCGCGCGCTGTTGCGGTCATCATATGGCACCCCCTTACAGCTTCAAATCATCGGTTGAATGTTTGGTGGTCGATTCACGCCGCGCCGGTCGCCGCGGGATCGAGATGCCCGTTTCGGGAACACCCCTCCTCGTCTCTCTCTCACTCACACACTCCACTCCCCCCCTTGTCTGGGGGTCAGCCCACCCAAACCAAGAGACAACGACACGCCAGCAACGGGCATACCCACGGCGGGTTCCACTCCATCGACGTCCAGACCGTTCTGTTTTTGCAGCTCACTGGGTCTCTATGTCACTGTCACTGCGTGTGCTTAATGACACACCCAAACCCTACGTCATGTTGTTCAGATCTTACTCTGCTTTGACCTCACTCTGTTGGTTGAAGACATAGACATGTTCGGTCACTCGGCCGGTTCGGTCAGGGATAAGCTGAGGTACCCCAGACCACTCTCTCTCTGCTTCACCCCTTCGGCGAAAAAATATGCTGCAGCTCATGCAGACCATGGACCGTTGGAAGCACGTCTACGTCACTCATTCTTCGACCTCTTTTCCATTCTCGATCACTTTCTTTTTGGTCCTGGAAGACCCTGTCGATCGAAAATGGGCGTTCGGACAGGCATGCTCCCAAAATCCTGCTTTCGAAGGTCTCTAATTCTGGTATCCTGTGATATCACACCCGCGGGTCTGGATCCTTCGAGCTCCTCCCACCGCGACTTACACACGCCCGGCATCTACTAGCACCAGCTACCTGACCTGATTACCTACCTAGCTCTCGTTGATTGCTCTCGATCGGTTCCGACCTGCCCTGTCTTGCTTTGCGTCCCCCCTCCCTTGCTGCATAAGCTGGGTCCCCTTTTTTGGCGTACTCATCTCGTTCGTCCTGCCCACACCTATTGCGTCACGGGGTATCAGCCTCGCGCAGGAGCTGTTCTTGTCAGAATGGGGGGTGTGTGTGAGGTAATTGGGGACACATCCCGAAGAAAATCAAGCTTGCGTTCCCTCGTTCCCTCTTTTTTTGTGTTTTGTGATGCGTGCGGATCTGATTTAAGTGTTCGTGTGCCGACATCTTACCTTTTCAACGTTCTTGATGCTCCCTTTTCCCAATTCTGGTTCCCGTAAGGTTCATCATCACTCTTATCTAATCGTCAACACCAACACCAACCAACACAACTCATCTCACCTCACACCTCGGTATCTCATCTCATCGACGCCGAGATACCTCATCACGCATACCTACCTAGCTTCAAGCTAAACCACATTTATGGACGACACAATGGCCAAGAACAAGAACAAGGTATGTGAGATCTCATCTCATTCCAATTGAGGGTCAAAATGAGATATTAACACATCGAAGAAGGGTCAGGCCCAACAGCAGCAGCAGCAACAAGGCGAGGGCTCCAAGCCTGAAGAGACAAAGCCCGAAGGAACAACGCCCGTCGGCGAGTTCGGCAACCCCACGGAGAGCATGGGCAACAGCGACAACGAGAAGAAGGCCGAGGAGAACGCGCCTGGAGGCGTTTCCGAGGAGCAGAAGCCCGAGGAGTCCAAGCCCGAGCAGCAGCAGAAGAGCGAAGAAGAGAAGAAGCCCTTCGGCGAGCAGCAATCACCATCAACAGATGACAAGAAGACCGACGAGAAGCCGACAGACGACAAGACCAAGAAGCCCGAGGACCAACAACAACAAGAGAAAAAACCCGGTCAAGAAGCCGACAAGAAGTCGCAACAGCAGCCCCAGGTCCAGGACGAGGAGCCCGAATCCACCGTCGACAATGACAAGAAACCCGAGCAGCAGTCCAAGGACCAAGACCCCGCAAAGGTGCGCTCGCGAGATTCGGGACGAACCGAGCAGGAGCAAGCCGCCGAGGAGCCTTCCGAGCTGCAGGAGGGTGAGGAGGGCGGCGAATACTACGATGATGAGGAGGGCGGCGAGTACTACGACGACGAAGAGGGTGAGGACGGCGAAGTCTACGATGATGACTACTACTCCGGCGACGACCAGGATGATGAGGAGGGCGATTACTCCGACGAAGACGATTACGACGACGAGGAAGAGGAGGGCGAGGGTTCAGACGCCGCCGCCGCCGACAACTACACGACGACGCAGCCGAAATCTGGCGGTCGCAATCGCGGACAAAACGATCCGTACCAGCGCAACAACCAGATGATGCAGCGCGGCGGGCGCCAGCAGCAGGGCGCCGAGGACAACTACCGCCAGCAGCAGATGATGCAGCAGCAGCAGATGCAACAACAGCAGCAACAGATGCAGCAGGGCGGTGGTGACAGCGGCGGAAAGAACCCGCTCAAGCTCAGGCTCGATCTGAACCTGGATATCGAGATCACGTTGAAGGCTAAGATCCATGGTGATCTGACCCTGGCATTGCTGTAAGTTTTCGACCCTTATTCTGTTAGATTTCGTACACCACCCCCCATCTCCTCTCCTGTATCACACCCTTTTCTCTTTTCTTTCGGATTGTTTGGTCCGTGATCGAACACACGAGAAAGAAATTACATTTCCGGGCGTTTCGAGCAGCCTCTTGAGCGCGACTCGGATATTCTGCCTTTTCTGCCCGTTGCGCTTGGTCTTTCCTCACCTCACGATAATGCGATCTCCGGAATTCGGATGGGGCGCAGTATCGTTTGGGGCTTGAGTCAGGCCCAAGCAGCCACCAGATGCGAAAAGGCTCTTTCCGTTTTGTTTTTCGTGTCTTTCCGCGATCTGCGTTTTGTGCAGCCCGTTTCCTTGTACAACTCACCCTCAGCTACGGAGACGTGGGGCTGCGCTTCCAAGCAACCTGGAAGTTGCCTGCCCGTATCCCGAAGGCTGTGGGGGGGGGCGAGAACGGTGAGGCTGGCGTATCCCGGCGACGGCGCGAGAGTTCGCGACCGTTCCCGTGCGCCGCAGCCGGACCCGAGCGAGCGGTTGGGAAAGACGACGACTTTCTTTCATTTCCGTCTCACCGTTTCGACGGTGTCGGCGTGTTTCGCGCGCGACTCGATGTCAGCGTGACGACACAATTGACTTTTTTCTTCTTCGTCTTCTCCCATGGGGCCGCCATGCTCTGGGTACCATTTCCTTGCGTCATTCGGGTTCGGAAAACAACCATTTCAGAATTGTTCGTAAGGCTAACTGCATAGCGACATGGATTAGTGAGGGACTGTGATCCTGCTTGTTATCGCCCCAAAAAAAGAATAGTCGACATTCTTCGCCGATGTCGACTCGAAAACATCCTCAATATTCAAGATTTTTGTAAAACGGCATGACGGCGAAAGACCATTAGCGTGCGAAGCGCACAGTGACGAGTTTCCTTTGTCGTATCACGGCTTATTTTGAAAGACGACCCCCCCATCGCTTTGGCAGTTTCGGTATCAAGAGAGAGACGGTGTTCGTGTTTGGGCATTTGGTGGAATTGTGGTGTTGTTCCCACAGCGATCGATCGGACTTGTCAGATTTAGCGGCGGATGATCTACTGCCCAGTGTAATTTTAGGCGCCCACAAATGACCAATTTTTATGAATCTGTGTCGTCTCCACCGCATGAGGTGTTCGTGGCCCCGCTGTGTTTGACTCCATCGCGACGCGACGGTAATGCGCAAAACGGTGGAAAGTGACCAAGGTTTCAACTGTTGCTGAATTATCCCGTCGCTTTCGCGTGCCGCCAGTCGCACGACTTCAAAGTTCATATTGTCGTGACCAGTTGCTTTTGTCGCTTCACACCGCTACGTCCATTTGGGGAGCTTTCTCCGACCGTTCAGGTCTCAAACAGAACGCTCCGCGATGCAAGGGCAAGTCCGAGAGCTGTATCCGGCGAGCTGCATTTTGGCGAGCTCGTATGACGCCAGGCGAAGGACTCGGCAAGGCACCCTCCCGTGTCGCTTTCTCACCTCTCTAGAGGTTCGAAACGAAATGTGGCTGGTGAGTCCCGGACAAGATGCGGTATCCGTACCCGTCACGGGTCGTCATTGTTCGAGTATCCGTATCCGCGCGTGTGAGTGTGTGTGGCCCTTCGGTATGCGATCCGCGTCGAATCGGCCGAGTGCAGCATCACGATGCAGTCACAGTGAAGGTGCCAATGCAGTCGACGTCCAATGATGAAACATTTCAGCCTCATCGGGTGCCCACACCGCACGGCAGGCGCTTTGCAGGGGACAAAACCTGTTTTTTCGGTGATGTTGACAGCGGGCGATCGCAGGCTCAACCCCGCCAGGGGAACCTCGCTGAACCGGTCCAGGAGACGGTACGGTGCCGTGTTGCGTAACGGACGATCCACAGTCCAGATTCTAGACCGCAATCAGTCAAGGCACGGCTCCATTTCTTTTAACTCCCGTCGTGTTCCCGTACCTACCGCTGTTTTTCGCCGCCGCCGCGTCGCATTTGCTCCGTTACCCGCGATCGATCATATTTGGGGCATTATATCGCTGGTTCAGCCAAGCTGGACAAAGCGTCTTCTTGAGTCTTGGGGCCGGTGGTAGTCGGGTGGGTGCAATTTAGGCTCGAGACTTTGTTCAGACGACGTTTGACCGACGAGAGCACAGAGGAGCACCGTGCCAGAACAATGGGATTGTGTGTGCGACGGTCGGACGTTTAATCTGGCGTTTGACCGTGCGTGTGTGCTCCGTCTCACAGCTTTAAGCTCGGTTGATTGGCAATGTCGTCGATGGGCAGAAGTTATGACCAAACGGTTTGCTGAAAGGGCAATGAGCGGCAGACAGACATCAGTAAGAGAGATTGCGGTCTCGTCACTGTCGGTCGTCGACGGGACAGGGGGCCGCGTGGACAGGGGCCGAGAGGTCCGCTCGGAGCAAAAGCGCCGGCGGCAGCAGGCGTTATGGTTGTTTTTGGCATGTCGTTGCCGGGGGCTAAAAACAGAGAGACGGAAAGCCAGGGGGGCTCCTTGGTCTTTGCGACGTCAAGAGCGGGCAACCGTGTGGCGCCGACGCTAGGGAGGAAGCCACATTTGGTGAAACGGTGGATGATCTGCGACGTCGAAACGGTAGAGAGGGCGGGCTGGTCTCCGTTTTCCATGTTTCGTCCACAATTCTGTCAGGATGGCCGTTATGATGGTGGGATGACGGTGCCCTGACCACCGACTTCAGTCAGCACTCCTCGCCGGCAGGCAGAGAAGAGTGGAGTTGGCAGGTGTGGGTCAGTTTGTCGTCAACGGTGCGGCTTTCCGTCGAAGACTCGAAGGCCCTCGAAGATGTCGCGAGTTGGTGTGTTGTGTTGGATATCTGGTGATGGCGTCGTCGGGATTAGCTCCTGTGGAGAGAGACACAGGCGTTCCCGGTGGTGGTACTGGCATGGGAACCAGACTTTTGAAAAAGCATGTTCGCGGTAGGGCTAGCGGTTTTCGGGGAGATGGGAATTGTGACACCTGCGTAGCATAGAGTTTGCACCACGGCGATACGACGTCGGATCGTGGTCGTGGTCGAGATCGGGGGCGGCTTGTGTGAGATGCGTGCGACAAGGAGTTGGACGGGAGTTGGAGTTGGGCCAACACGTGCCGTCAGGGGGGATAAATGACATGCCGTCCCGTCGGGACTGTGGGTCGGACTATCCCTGGCCCGAGCCCGGGTCAGTCACGGTATCGATAACGAAAGATAAGATACAATACGATAACGAGATAAGATAAGGCGGCGCGTGTGGCAGAAGCGGGGTTGTGGCTTTCCTCCCGCGGTCCACCTCCTTGCTCATGTGGGGGAACAACGCATGAAAGCATGAAGCATGAATGGAGCTGTAAACCAAGCAACCCAGACAAACAAACATACCCGTCAAAGCAGATTGGACGATTAGTGGCGTGTTGACCGCGACCGACAAACACACCACGCGTCTGGCCAGTTGCCGGTTCACCGCTCATAGCAAACAACCTCAAACCTAAACAAAACCACAACCACTTCCAGCAACATCACCAATTCAACCCAACGTCATCGCCAACATCACCGCCGCCACTTTCAACATCTACAATGCCCGATATCAACACCGTTCCCGTCTCACCGCACCCTTTGAGCGGCTCTCGGCGCTCTTCCTCCCACCAGATGCCGCCTCCTCCCGCCCCGGCGTCCTCCGAGTCGCCGTCTCTGAACATCCTCCCATCGAACCAGAATACCGTCAACAACCCCAATGCCTCGAACCCCTCCCTCCCGTCTCCGACCTTGGCCACCGCGTCGGTTGCTTCCCCCCAGCCCGCTCCCGAACCTAGCATCTCCGGCCCGGGACCCGTCCGCCACCCACGACCCATAACAGCCTCCGACCTCCATATGCAACTCGAGAAGGAACAAGAGGCAGTGGTCAGTCACACTTCCCGCCCTAAGCATAACTCCTCTAACCTTGAGCCAGGTCAACCGTCTGTCTCGCGAACTTTCGATCCTCCGCGCCGCACAGAATGCCTCGGTCGTCTCCAATGCCTCATCGGCATCCGCCGCCGAACCCCCGACCGATACACACCTCCTCTCCGGTGCCGCCTTCTCCACCCCGGCCGTGCCCTCCAACAGCTCCCGCCGACACCACCGCACCGGCTCCAACGTCAGCACGCGCAGCCAGACCGCCATCGCGGGCTCGGCAGCGGCATCCACGGCATCAATACCGATTGCTCGACCACCGAACCCCGCCCGCCAGGACAGCATCGCCTCACGCCACAGCCTGTCGTCCTCGCCCGCGCTGTCCCAGCAGCACCTGGATCCCCACGCGGGCGGTATGACGTATTTCCAACAGCAGCGTGTACCGCACCAGCAGACGGGGAGCACCTCGGTCGCTGCCACACCCGGAGGAAGCGAGTCGCAGCTGTCGCCGGGTCTGATGCCCGCCACGACGAGATACGAGGAGACGGCGCTCCACCGGCAGGAGCTGGAGACCGCGAAGAGGGAGAACGAGGCGCTCAAGCAGCGTATTCGCGAGTTGGAGAGCACTCTCCGGGAGAAGAAGGGCACAGCCACCCGCGACAGGAGCGAGAGCTTCAGCAGCGTTACCACCGGCGGAGGCGGCGGCGCTGGCGTGGGTCTGCCACCAGTCAGCGGGGCTGCTGTGGCTGCTCGGAGAGAGCGCCCTGGCGGCGAGAGGGAGCGTTCGTCGACTACGATGAGCGTCGCTAGCAGCGTCGCTGTCGGTGTTCCGGAGGAGGAGGTCAAGGTTGGAGAGAGTGCTGCCAGCACGGGGCTGAACCCGTGAGTTGAGTTTGGCAAGCTTTTATGATACCCCCCAGATCATAGTTAGCGTCGGATAAGCATGGATTACGGCCTGATGAACGGACAAGGATGGCGTTTTATGGGTTACGAGAGGTGGTGCGTTTGTTTGCTCCTTCCTCTTGTAATGGAATAGGGATTACGACTTGATAGTAATGAGAACACTCCGTCATGACTAATATCTGCACCGGGCGAAGAGTATGTTTGATGGTTGTCGTCCTATAGGATGTCATCCGTCACCGGCATGGTTCTAATCGTCATCCTCGTCGCCTTCATCGTCTTTGTCATCCTGGTCGCATTCCGTGTTCTGTTTTCTCACTTGCTAGGGAGACGGATGTGCTGTCCGTATCATGGCTAGCAAAGTGGTGCGTAAGACCAAGCATCACGGTATCAAGTTGAACGCAAGTTTTGCTAAGACTTATTCTCCGTGTCTATGCTTCTAGGAATGTGCCCATTGGCAGAATCTATCTCAAAGTCCCTCTTTTCTTTCCAAGCCCATACTGAACGAGCTAGCCTGAAGGTCTGTCTGTGTTCATGAACCAAGACCAAATGCCAACGGAAACAGAGAATCACATTAACCAATTAACCAATACCCATCCCCGTTGGGCCCGCCGGTGGGACATAAACAAGCGCCCCCGACGCAAATGACGTCCTTGCAAACACAGCGGCAACTCGTCCTCCGGCAGATGGGAGCCTCGTCGTCCTTGTCGCAGACGACGTCTTGGCAGTGCGGCTTTTCCGTGCACCAGTCGCCGGACTTGCGAGCGTCGCACTCGCACTTGTTGTCCACGCAGACGACGCCCTTGGCACCCTCGCCGCACTTGATGCCCTCGCAGCCTTCGTCCGCCACGCAGACGTCGCCGGGCTTCTCGGGCTTGGGGCCGCACTGGCACTTGTTGTTCTTGCAGGAGACGTACAAGACGCCGGGGTGGCAGCGGATGCCGACGCACTGCTTGTCCGCCATGCAGAAGTCTCCGGGCTCCTCGGGCCGGGCGGCGGGCTTGTGAGCCGTGAGCTCGCACACGTTCTCCTTGCTGCACGTCTTGTAGGGGTGCGTCGCGTTGTTGCGCGTGAGGTTGCAGCCGTCGTGGCTCGTGCAAGGGATGCCGAGAGCGAGGTTGAAGGCGCACTCGCAGGAGCCGTTGTCGCAGACGCCGCTGCGCATGAAGGCGGGCAAGCAATGGAGGCCGGCGCACTGCGTGTCGTAGTCGCAAGCGGCGCCGGGGGTGACGGGCTTGGGCTGGCACTTGCAGGTCGAGGAGCTGTTGGAGACGTCGCAGAGCGGGTAGTGATTCTCCTCGCAGCGCATCTCGTTGCAGTCGCTTGCCATGGCGCAGATGTCTCCCTCGTGGGGTCGGTTAAGGCAGTAGCAGCCTGAGATCTGCTGGCCGCTGGGGATGACGCACTTGGGGTACTGTCCTGTCAGGCACCGGAGGTTGGCGCAGTCTGAGTTCCACTCGCAGGCGGCTCCAAATCCGGTGGGCTGGACAGACGTTGCGATAGTCTTGGTCGGCCAGACTGAGGGTCTCGGGGGCAAGGGAGTGACGGTGATAGTCGTGAAGGGCTCCGAGCCGGTCCATGTCGAGAACGACCATGACGAAGAAGTTGAGTTCGACGTGCTAGTTGATGAGGACTGGGACGTGATGGAAGTGCTCGAGTTGGCGGACATGGTTGACCAAGGTCTGGACGTGACTGTCGAGATGGCTGCAATCGTCGTGGAGTTGTCGTGGTCAACTTCGAAGACGCAGCGGCAGCGCTCGTGATAACATTTGGCTAGCCGTTTACCAGGGCACGCAAGAGAAGCACACTCCCGATCAGAGGCACAGATCTGGGTAGGGCGAGGTACCGGGGGAGAAGAGCGGGCGAAGCTGCTTGTCGGGGCCGAAAACTTGTCCGCTGCCAACGTGCAGACGGCGCCGTCGTCGTCTCTGCGCTGGTGCTCAGGAGCCGATCTCAGGTCAGAGCTGGTATGCCCATCCTCAAGAGACTGAGGGCCCAGTGGAGCGACGCGGCCAGAACCACACCACACTCTTCTCTGAATGATCTTTTCTTCGTGCCGGATCACCAACAACTTCACTTCCCGGTTGCCGTTGTTGAATCTGGGATGGTATGCCCAGCTCGTAGTACCCCAGTGAGGGTTGGCCTCAATGGTGTCGTGAATCTCGTACCCGGATCGTTTGACGTACGTAATGAGGTCCATGGAACTGACTGAAACCCCCCATCTGTTCGCGAATAGTTGAATAATGCCAGCAATTGCGTAGGGATATTCCGGTCCGCCTCGTGCCATGCCACTTTCCGTAGGCGTAAAGATTCCAACCCAGACCCATTCCGACTCTGCGACATTGAACATGCCTCCCGGTTTGAAGTGCTCGTCCAAGCCTGGATTTTTCGAAGGCGGCCTTTTGCGCTCATAGTCGTCACGGTCTCCCAAGTCGTTCCCGTACGCGATAAACTTGAACACGCCTTCGCGAGTGTAGTCCTTTGTAAACTCACCGGGGTAGATGTTCTTGTAGATCTCATTCCTGACGGGATCACTTTCTGCTCGAGTGAAAAACGGGACCTCCCAGATGTGGGAAGTGTATACACCTGCAGGCGAGGCGACAACGACCATGGTGCAACCCCAGACAGGTCCTGAGCCGCCGAATCGTGGACGATCGACCGGGGCGCCGGTTCCCTTTTCCCTGTCGAAGACTGTGATCTCGCTGGTTGGCCAAGTCCCCGCGAAGCCTGGAAAGCCAGGCGGGTCGTGCGTACCCAACTGGGCGCCATAGTCTTCGATAACCATTCTCACGGATCTCCAGTAGTGGATATTTTCTTCTGGTGAGGGTTCGGGGTCGACGAAGTTGTTGGTAAGGTAGATCTCGTCATAAGTCGGGATCGCATCGGGGAGTGCTTTGCGGAGCGACTTGGCGCTGCCGCCGAAGTTGCAGAAGCTGTCATCGGAGCAGACGTTGGTGCAGTACGTCGTCTTCGGGCAGGTCTCTTGCTCTCGCTTGATCGGTCCAAGGGTCAGGCCTTCGAAGTCCTCGGCGAGGGGGTCCCCATCACACCAGGCGAGGCGCCAGATGACGTCCTGTTCATAGCGAACAACCAGCTCTTTCTTGCCGCTTGCGCCCTTGGGGGTGTACAGCCATGAGAGAAGCCCGGCGAAAGCAGGAGCTTGGCGATGTTCGGGCGGGGGCGTGTTGCCGTCGTCGTAAGCGTAGTCCTCTTGGAGTTCAACTCGGCGGATGTAACCGTACAAGGAGATGTGTTTCTTGTCGATTCCCAGCTTGCCGACCAAGATGTTGACCACTTCCTGATTAGCCAACGGGTACATGAAGTCACCGTCGTCGTAAGTCGGCACAAAGACGAAGACCTTGTAGAACTTGGCATTCTTGGGGCTCAGTGGCTGGCCATCTCCAGTATACTCGCCCAAACCCGGGTACTCATCTTGCCAAGGTTGAGCAGAAGAGCCGTGTTGGAGGAAGTAGTCGACGTTCTGCTGCCAGTAGTGCCGCTTGTCCTTGCCGTTCTCGTAGAAGTATTCGAAGTTCTCTGTCTCGGGGATAGAGAAGTTTGGAACTTCCCAGAGATGGCTCGTCCAAATGCCTTTGTCTGAGAATGCAACGACCATCGCGCATCCCCAGACGGGCCCGGCGCCGCCGCCCATAGGAAAGTTTCTCCATTGATCGTACGCGCTGGTAGAGTCCATGTGAACGGCGCTAGTTTCATGGTAACCAGGACCATAAGACTTTGCAACGAGGCGCATCTTTTCCCACCAAGCGTCCTCGCCCTCAGGCCACGTGGCTGGATCCGTCATGATATTCTGGAGAATCACATCTTCGGGACGGTTGCGCTTCGTAACACCTTCGATGTTCTTGGACTTGCTGTTCTTGCACGCGGGGCATGACTTGGGCGCGCAACCTGCGGTGGGTCCTGGCTTCTTGGTAGTGTAAGTCGTAGTAGTAGTTGTCTGGATGCTGGTGCAGAGCTCTGTTGTCTCGCAGCGCACAGTTGTGCAGCTGGTGGTGAGGCTGTTGGTCGCGATGTTCGAGATGTGTGAGACGACACAGGGCTGGGTGCAGTGAGGAGCGAGGGTGTAGGTGAATGCGCAGGAAGAAGTAGATGAGGAAGTCGATCTCGCCGATGTTGAGAGCGAAGGCTCGGGGTCGTCGGGGTCAGTTTCACCACCGCCGCCGCCGCCGCCAGATCCACCGTCGATTTTCCACGGAACTTTGAGATTGAGGATGAGCCGAAGTCTGGAGCGAATGCCGGTTTTGAAAAGACCAAAGAAGAAAAGCATCCAATCATCGTTGAGATCAATGTCGACCCGCATCTTGTTGAGCTCCTTCTTGGCTTTCTTCTCCTCCTCGGTGTCGTCGTCGCGGTTGTGATCATCATGATGGTCATCGTCTTGATTGTCATCGTCTTGGTCGTCGTTGTTATCATCGTCGTTTCCATCGTCATCATCATTATCGTCTCCACCATCATCGTCGTTGTCGTCTCCTCCCTCATCGTCACCTCCATCGTCGTCGCCGCCATCGTCGTCGCCTCCATCATCGTCGTTGTCGTCTCCTCCCTCATCGTCGCCTCCATCATCATCGTCGTCATCTCCTCCGCCGCCGCCGCCGCCGCCACCCCCACCACCACCATTGGTAGTAGTACGGAAGGTAGGTACAGGATAAGTAGGCAGGGAGACGGGTTTGTCGGTCGGAGTAACGGGTGGGATGAAAAGAGAGCCATGTTCGGCGGAAGGAGGAAAAGCAGGCGCTTCGGGCCAGGGGAAACCGAGAGGATTGGGCGACGAGGGGAAACAGCGCTCGAAGGGGACCAAGCAAAGGTTGTTGCAGACCTCGAGTGAGATACACCTCCAAGCTGGGAAGATGGTCGGTTTCGCCTCACCTCCAACAGTTGTCAACGAAGGGACATCGATCGAAAGCCAAGTAACGCTCGTGGTCTTGTAGCTTCCATCCGGCTCAGAAGTTGTTGCCGTCAGTGGCTCAACTGTGATGGTACCGCCAGGCGGGACATAGACCGCAGTTGCAGATGATGAGGATGAGGTGGACACTTCAACATCGGGGGGAGGCCGGAGGGTGCCGGGAGGAGGAGGCGGCGTGATATTGACCCGTGTGCTTGTCTTGGTCGGAAGAGTGCTTGAAGCAACAGGAATGGGTGACGGGAGCTGGAACTCATTGCTGGTAGAAGGAAGAGGAGGGAGAGATAAAGAGAAGCTCGAGAAGGAAGGAACTGGAGGCAGTGTGAGTGTGGCTTTGGTCTCTGATGGCTTCAAGGAGCTTGACTCTGGGAGGTCCAAAGAAGGCACCAAACGTGACCACTCCCAGGAGCTCAAAGAAGGCACAAATCTTGAGGCCTCTCGAGAGCTGAGAGAAGGCACAAACTGTGATGAGTCTTCGGTGCGGCTGAAAGAGGGCAAAGTCCATGTCCATGTCGGATCTGGTGGGCTCAGAGAAGGCACAGCCTGTGATGACTTTGGCAGACTCAAAGAGGGCAAAGTAGCGAGAGTGCTGTCTTCAGTGCTGAAAGAAGGCCCTTCGAATCTGGAAGTTGTAGTCCACTGCGATGTAGGACTACCAGGCAGAGTAACTGAAAGCTTGCTTGAGGTTTGACCAAGAGGCGCCGGAATACCCGAAGTCGACTTGCTGGAGGAAGATGATCCAGGAAGCAGGATGTCAGAGGAGGACGATCCAGGGACCAAGGTGCCAGAAGAGGACGATCTGGAAGGAACAGTGCCAGAGGATGAAACAGGTCCAGAAGTTGAGACCAGAGCGGTTGAAGTAGTAGAGTCGTAGAAGGTGAAGACAGTGGTGAAGACAACAGGGATGCGAGTTGTCTTGACACAAGCACAAGGAGGGCAAACGGAAGAGTTTCCACCATCCAAGATGTGTGCGTTGCTGCTTGTGTTCTCACAGCCACAATCAAGTGAAGCAGAGGCAGTTTGGGCTTCTGAAGATCTCGTTAGTTTGCTGTGAAACCAAGCAAAAGAAAAAAAAAACAGGAAGGAACTTACGCGCAAGGCCCAGAAGGCAGAGCTGCGATAAGAGCAGTCCCCAAAGGACTGTCTTCAGCCGGCTTCGGCCGGGGGTACCCATCTCAGCTATTGTCATATGTTAGTAGGTACGTTAAAGGATGAAGAAAAATATTTCTTACCGGTACTGATCAAGAGTGATTGCTAAGAGTTGATCAGTGGGATAGGTCTGTGAAGGAGAGGTTGTGATGTGAAGGTTGGTGATGGTGGGTTGTGGTGGTGAGGTGGAAGAGAAGGGTGGGTGGGAGTGAAGATAAAAGCTGTATTTATTTGGTGCGCCAGCACAAACGACGCTAAGGATCCAAAGTGAATTAAAACCCTTCTACTCCCAAGGAAAGAGCAATAAAAAAGAGGGAAGGAACGTTGCCTCACTTTTCTTTGATGTGAGGTGGGATGAAAAGTTGTGCTAGCCTGCTAAGTTGAGGTATCTCCCACCTTTAAGCGAGAAAGGCACTTGGAGTTTTTTTTTTTCTTCCCCTCTGAAGAGTGAAGTAAACAGACTCAAAAGAGCGAAGGAGCGAAAATTTTACGTTGGATTGCCTAATGAAGGCACTGAGCATTGGTCTGTTTTCTCTTACCTCCAGGGGTAATGTCATGATAGTTCTATCTGATTCTACACTTTGGCACACGCAGCCATCCCCTCTCACCCATCCATACTACCTAGATAATACAAGTTTGAGCAACATAGACTACCGTTTTTGAATTGCCAATGAACATTGATACAAAAGGTCGTGGGTAGTCTGGCTCATGTTTGGTATTGGGAGGAATCGCACCTGCATGTAGTTGAAAGGCAACTTGTCTTCAGCCCGTCTTCTGCCGCATTTAATTGGTCGTAAGATTATGTGATAAATATAATACATCACCTAAGGTGAAAACAACGAAAGGCAGGGATTGAAGACGTACCTTGTAGTGGCTTGGGGTTGGGGCAGGCTCCGGTATGGAGTTTACTTTGAGTTGCCCTGATCTAGAAAGCCGCCCGGCGCTGATTCCACTGCAAGGGTGGAGGGAAGCTGGTCAATGAACTCATTCAGAACACATTGTAGAGTCTGGAATTAAATTTATGGTAATATGTCTTTGTAAAAGAGTAATCCCCTATCTTCAACCATGTGAATGAATGAAGCTTGAGGAGTAAGTTACAGGTCAAGTCTATTGACTAGAGTGGTTCTGCCTGATGAAATTCGCTTTGGGAGGTTCTGAGATGACCGTGTCTGAGTATAATCAAATGCTAACGTCTGGACTGCCGTGTACGAAAAGAACTAGACCAATCCACGAGAAGAACCTCAAATCCTGCTTCTGTCTCTTGTATCCTTCACAATGTCAAACCCAACCCAACCATCCAGCGCTTCCCGAATCTCCTTGGCATACTGCGGGATACCACCCGCGAAGTTGACCTGTTCGAACGCCTTGCCCGGCATTGACCCACCCATGTATGTCGACCTCGTCGTGGGGAACAAAGAGGCATCACTGAGGGCGTTGATTCTCTGTTTCCAAGTCTTCGTCGCCTGATCAGTCGGGTTGATGTACTTGATACTCTCCCGCTCGATTTTGCGGATGCAATGAGCGATCCATCGGCCCTGGACCTCGACAGTTGAAGGGCCGTTGCTGAGCAAGGTCGGGCCGTGGGGGCCGTACATGTGGAACATGTTGGGGTATCCGCTGACCGTGGTGCCTAGGTAGGTGTTTGCTGCGGCTTTCCATTCGTCTTGAAGATAGGTGTTGTTGATGCTCTTGAGGCCCATGTTTGTCATGCCGCCGGTGGTAATGTCCTAAAGCTTTGAGTTAGTTTGTTCTGCAGTGCTAATGTGGAGATGTGCTGGGACAACGACGAGGTCATGGCTCGGGTAAACTTGTACCACGTAGCTCCATTGATGCGTCGTATTGGTGTCACTTACAAACCCAGTAGCAATGGCGACCACATCGAACTCGTAGTGAGATCCATCCTCCAACTGGATGCCAGTCTCCGTGAAGCTGGAGATGCCGTTCTTGCTGATGTCGATCACGTCCACGTTGGGCTTGTTGAATTGCTCGTAGTAGTTCTGCTCCAGACACGGCCTCTTGACACCAAAGAAGTGAGGCATTTGCTCGACCTTCGGGGCCAGGATGTCTCTCTTCCTGGCGTCTCCGATTCTGGCGCGCACGTTCTTCGACCAGAAATGGTAGGCCTGCTTGTTTGACTCCGCGTCGAACAGCATGTCTTTGTAGTTCCCGAGCCAAAACCTGAAGCCCCCGTGTTCCCAGAGCGTCCTGTAGAAGACCTCACGCTCCTCTGGGGAGTCGTCAAAGGTGTTGCGCTCGACCATGCCGTAGAAGAAACCGCCGAAGCACTTCTCGCGCAGCTGGAAGAGACGCGGGTACCATCCCTTGGCGATGTTCTGCTCGTCCGGTGTCAGGGGTCGTTTGCCCATCGGTACGGCCAGGTTCGGCGTTCGCTGGAACACTTTGAGCTCGCCGTCTTCGCCGACTTTCTTGCCCCATTCTTGTGAGATCTGGACGCCGGAGGCTCCGGTGCCGATGACGGCGCATCGCTTGCCGCGGACGTCGACGTCTTCTTCGGGCCAGAACGAGGAGTGGTGGACGACTCCCTTGAACTTTTCGACGCCGGGCCAGTTAGGGATGTAACGCTTGGATGCCTGCGAAGGAAATGAGTATTAAGAGATCTCGACTGAGGACGAGGTGACTTTTTGACTTACAAAACCAGCTGCAACAATGAAGTACTTGCTCTTTGCCAAACGACCATCGGCTGTCTTGATGTGCCACTTTCCCTCCGTAGGCTGGAACTGAGCGCCGACTACGACCGTCTCAAACGAGCAATCTTTCGAGAGGTTCAGGACCTGTGAGAATTGGTGTTAGTAGATCGGACTTTCAACTCAGAGGATAATCTCACTCTGTCGACATGGTCAAAGTACGCCCGCAGCTCTTCATAGTTGGGATAGTTGGTCGACCAATTCCAGCCCTCAAAGACCTCTGGCCAAGAGAACTCATACTCGGGAACTTCAGAGTCGACTCGAGCTCCGGGGTATCGGTTCCACCTCCAGGTGCCACCGAAAGAAGTCCCTGCTTCGTAGATGACAGCGCGAAGGCCCATCTCCCGGAGGGTCTTCAACATGAACACGCCCCCTGCGAGGCTGTTAGCGCCATGCGAGTTCAATCCTTTCCGCTTGCTTACCGAATCCGCCGCCAACAATGAGAACGTCTACATCGAGATTGTCGGCGTACGGTCCCGTAGTCTGACGTCGTGCGGAATAGTCGGTGAGGTCGGTCGCAAACTTCTTGGCGGATGTTGTAGTTGCCATGATTGAGATGCTTCTGTTACTGTGCGTACTGTTTAATTCTTGGAGTCTAATGTGATGAAGTCTGTACCGCTGAACAATGACGGAACTTCGAAGCATTCTTATATCACCCATGAATTGCCGAGGGGTCTTTTCAGTTTCGTTTGAAGTGATGCTTAACCATGACATCAGACGAGCGAGCTTCAATCATAGGAAGCTTGATCCCCGTATGGATCACAGCGGCTGCGCCAGATGCTGCT
The DNA here is from genome assembly GCF_011947395.1 of Colletotrichum karsti. Lineage (NCBI taxonomy): Eukaryota > Fungi > Ascomycota > Sordariomycetes > Glomerellales > Glomerellaceae > Colletotrichum > Colletotrichum karsti. The sequence goes on from NW_024065932.1 coordinate 282,572, forward strand.
GAACCGCAGTCGCATCGGATGTCACTCAAGGACAATTGGAACAGAACATCACATCGAGCCCGCAGATGCAAATGCGTATCCGCTGCTACAGCTGGACGCGATCAATTGGCAAAGAACGGCCGGCGGCTCCAAGTCCACGAGCTGCACCAAGCCTACTGTTCCGCATCGTCGTCCTCCCACTTGTCGCCGCACAACGTCAGCCATGGTGTGCCGGAAATAGCAGATTGCGGATCCGCACTCCTGTGCCCGGCGAAGGTGCGGGAATGTCGCAGAGGCGAAGTGCGGAGAGCTGTCCATCGGTCGGCGCGGATCCGCATATGCCGTGCTGCCGCGGCGTCTGCGGGGAAACGAAAACCTTCGTGTCGCCATCGTGGAGGGTTGCCCCCTGTCCTCGGCAAATCAGAAAGCACCAGCTGGAAGGCAGGTAACTGTGTTTCCTTGAATCCTTGACGGACCCGTAGTATGCCTCGTCTTCTCAGTCGACATGTACATGATATGGACCTCGGTCCCACTGACGAGTTCCATTGGATAGGTTCGTTTCTGTTTCTGAGTTGTTGTTTGATTTCTGCAGCACACATCTTGACGTGAATTGGCTCTTCTGTATATGTAGCATGCGGGTGTTGTCAATATTGGAGGCTGCATGCCAAGGACGCTTATCAACTCAGCTCTACTTAAGGCTGCACCGTAACCTCGGGTGAAGACACCCGCAGGCTCTGCTACCCTCCTCTTACACCTCGCATTTCAAGCGTCATCGTTCGTCTCATTCATTCTCTTTCTCATCATTGCAAGCTCATTCCCCAGAAGTTGGTACTCGCTTTATCAGCCATGTCTTTCTCATCCCAAGTTGTTAGCGAGCTGAGAAGTCTCGTAGACGATGCTACCAAAGACTCCAACAGCCTCCCAGGCACTACTGTCGTGGTCGTGGACCGCAGCGGCACCGAGCAGTTCGCTCACTCTGCTGGAAAGCGGGGGTCTTCCTCCGATGAGCCGATGAATCTCGACAATGTGTTCTGGATTGCTTCATGTACTAAGATGGTTGCCGGAATCGCGTGTATGCAATTAGTAGAGAAGGGATTGCTGAAGTTGGACGATTCAGAGCATCTGGAGAAGCTGTGCCCGGAACTGGCGGAGGTCAAAGTTCTGAACTCGGATGGAAAGCTGGTGGACAAGGAACGAGGTATCACCCTCCGCATGTTGCTGACACACACTGCCGGCTTTGGATACACCTTCTTCGACCACAACCTTCGCAAATGGAGTCTCCCGGCCGGCCTCGATGAGTTCTCGGGTAGCATCCGGGACATGATGCAGCCTCTTCTCTTCCAGCCTGGTGAAAGGTGGCAGTATGGTGTAAGTTGAAGCACGCGAAGTTGCGTTTCGATGAGTGTCTGACGCGCTTACAGATTGGCATCGATTGGGCTGGTATTGCTCTCGAGCGTGCCACGAACGCCAGTCTCAACGACTATATCCAACAGAACATCTGCCAGCCTCTTGGTCTGAAGAATGTCAACATGTTCCCTACACCATCGATGAAGGCTCAACTTGCCTACATGCACTATAAGCAACCTGATGGCAACATTGTCACAAGAGACCATCCCAACCATCGTCCTCTGGTCGCTCAGTCAGACGAGGAGATCGCCAGCACGCTCAACAGCGGTGGAGCCGGCTTGTTCGCGAAGCCTCAGGAGTATACACGTACGTATCATTTGTCGTCTCCTATGAACCACGACTTGAGACTGACGGTAGCTTGATAGGCATCTTGTCAGTGTTTCTGAACGACGGAACCTGTCCCATCACAGGGGCCAAGATTCTCAAGAAAGAGACGGTGGATGAGATGTTCACGAACCAGATCCCTCAGTTTCCAGACTTCGGTAGACAAGGTGTCCCAGATGCTAAGCCGGAACTAACGAATCCCATCCCCGATCTCTACCCTCACGGGAATGAGCCGCAAGGGTGGGGCTTGACTTTCATGATCACAGGCGGAGCAACTGGACGGTCGAACGGGACAGCTTTTTGGGCGGGATTGCCCAACTTGTTCTGGTGGTGTGACAGAGAGAATGGTATAGCCGGCATGATTTGCACTCAGATACTGCCTTTCTGTGACCTTTCTGTGATGGGCCTCTGGGTCCAGCTTGAGGCGACGGTGTACAAGGCACTCAAGGAGGTGAGGGAGACCACCAACGTGTGAGCTTCTGGATCAGATGTGTACTTAATGTATCGTTCATAATTGTATGTGAAAAGCCTAGCTCGGAGACCAAATTCGTCTGATACGTCCATGCAAGTGGCGAAGAGAGAAGTCTCACAACTTGAAATCACCTGACCCTTCATCTGGAAGTGGCAGGTTATATTGCCTTCAAAGACTATCCACTTCCACCTGGGAGATAGCCTCGATCACGTTCTTCAGCGAGTAAAGCCTCCGTTGCACCGGATTCATGCAACCCTCACAACGCCGCAGGTGACAGCTGGCATTCGGATGACATGGCTTCCAACCTTTAGCATACCAGGCTGCAGGGACTGGAGAGGCTACGGGGAGAGAAGCCGTATGCACCCCGCTTCTTCTATGCAGCTAAAACGCGGGGCTGACAAGGTGCTCCTTGCACCGAAGCTGTTTCGGATGGCCGGACAGTTCAAAGATCACAGGAGAACCAGCGGGGGCCGCGTTGGGGAAACTGGGGGCAACTTGGGGGTTTTGGCTGATCGGCTTGCGTGGACATCTCTTCTACGTAATCACCTTCATCCCTCCACCAGCACCAGCGTCTTCCAGTCACGATCAGCAACGATGCGAAAACAGAACAGCAGCTGTGATCAATGTCGGAAAGGCAAGAGAGCATGCGACGCCGGAGCGGTGAAGGACGTTCAAGTGTGTCTCGATAGTGAGTTACAATGGGACGCCAGTAAGTGCTCAAGTGCTTCCTTGTGAAATCTTAACGTCCGCCCTAAGGCTAAGCATCGGGACAGATTGTCAAGATCTGACCGGACCGTGCTCGAATTGCCTCAAGACCAGCAAGAGATGCACCTTCGACTGGGCTCGGTCGCAACAACTCCAAATTCGCGAAAGAAGACAATCTTCAACTTCCGATAATCGACCTCCTCCCAGCCGAAAGAGGGCCAAGTCAACACACGCAACAGCTCTACCCTCCAGTGTCTTCGTGGGAGAGAGCGAGACGTTTCAAAACTTCTTTCACCTTCTGGATCCCAACCAGACAAACTTTCTTCAAAATGAAAACCCCGATATGCAAAATATGTTGTCGGGGCCGTTATTCCAGGCGACGAGCGAGAGTTTCATGATGTCTCCAACAAACGAAACGGTCAGCTCCGACTCCTTCCCCGACGATCTGTCTCTCGTTCTTCCGGCCTCCTCGTCCACATCTTTGCGAAGTGGCATTTCGGATGAGTTGCCCGGATTGGACGAAGTAGATGTCGTATCCGCGCACGATCCTTCAGTGACCGGACTCACGCCGACACCAATGATGAAAGCCGCTGCAAGACCACGGAAAAGGTCTTGGAAAGGGAGACGGGAGGTGAATTTTCAACCAGGTGGGATCTCGGCTTTCTCGCCAGCTCAGCAGATGATATCGCGGACGAACAATGGACTCATGACGGATAACCTCATGAAACTTTATCATGATGTCATGGAAGGCGCTTTGGCTTGCTGGTTGACGGAGCAGAACTGCCCATACCTGACACCAGCAAAGTCGGAAAACCTCGACTTCCAAGTCCGAGACTCAAGCTCGAGCTTCCCAAACAGAATCTACCACCGTGTCGTCAAACTCGACAAGTCGCTGGGTTCACTTGGCATTAAGCCACTCACCACACTCGAAGACCGAAAAGCTACGAGAGCGCTTCATTTCTCGATCATGGCCTTCACCGCGCAGTGGGCTCAGGGAAGCCAGAGGAGTCAAGCACGGTACGATACCACAATGTTCAACGACAACGCATCTTTCTCGGGGTTTGGGGAAGATTTTGACGCAACCCTACAATCCTCGTTTTGGAACCAAGCCAGGAAACATCTTGATGACTGTTCGGAGGTCAACTCCTTCAAGGTGGCCTTTGCTGAGCTGGTGTTTGGGTTGACGCAGAAGTATGCGACTGACACAGAAGAACTCCTCTTTTCCGAGCCGGCGACCGATTTCACGGGATGCAGTGGAAACCTGACAGAAAGAATCCAGGAGGCATTGGCAAGAGATGAGCACAACGTTTATGTGGAGCGAGGAGCACGACGACTTCATGTTCTCAGGAGACGGGTCGAGTGCTTCGACAGAAAGGTCACCTCAAGTCAGCCAGGCCAAATCGTTATGAGTCGAACTGGCAGGAAAGGCGCCAACTGTGAAGAACGAAGAACCCTGGAGCTGATTTTCTGGCTGGCGGTCATGTTCGACACACTAACTGCTGCAATGACTGAGAGACCACTCGCGGTCTCGGATGAAGACAGTAAAGATTTGAGCGGTAGAGGGAAGGACGATGAAAGTGATCCCTCAAAACCAGCCACTTCAGCCTCGGACTGGAACGACCGATTCATCATAAAGCGACATCAAAAGCTGGCGCCTCTAAGATGGCCGTGTCCTGAAGGAGCAATCGCAAGGGAGCTCAGAGACGCAGCCCCAGTCAAAGTTCTGTTGTTTCGGAAGATCACAAGACTTCAGACGCTATCTGCAAGAGATGCGGGCGAGCAAGCCATCGAAAACGCCATCCAAGACGCTCTTTCGGTCTATCGACATTGGAACATGACATACGGACCGCTGTTCCAAGACTGCATACAGTATCACGACTCGCTCCCGCCAAAAGTCAAAAGCTGGTACGTGTGTCTTCTCGGGCACTGGCTACTTGCCGTTATGATACTGGCCGACGCGATTCACCTGATGGACGAGCAGGGGCTCAGTGTGCAGTCCAAAGCCAGTGATCGAGTCGAAACAGGAATTGCCGCCCATCTGCGCAACACTAGCAGCCGTATGGCTTCTGACTTGGCGAGTGCTTCAACTCCAAGGCAAGACGACGTCGGCCAATTGGAGGAGTATCACCACGCCGTGAATGAGGGGGCACTTCTTACGGAACCTTGGACCATGATGCTCATACGTTCATTCGCCATGGCTGGTTTATCACTACTCGACGAGACTACAGGTGGAAGACGAGAAACGGGGCTGGGAGCGACACCTTGCGAGGAGCTGTTCATCCGTTGCGAGAATTGTGTAAAAGCGCTTTGGTACCTTGGACGAAAGTCTAGCCTTTCCATGGAAGTCGCTAGGATTTTGGGAGATGGCTTGGAGAGGGCCAGATTCAACAAGTTCTGCATGGAAGAGGCTTCATGTTGTGTAGGGCTCGATGCCCCCACGGGGTTTGGTCAAGTAAAGGTTTGAGGCTAAGTTGTTTCGACGAATACCCATATACATACACGGACTTCTGCGTCTCGTATGCACAGATCTATCTATCTGAATCAAAAGCTCTGATACGCCATGAAGAGATTTAGACTGCGTCTATGACCACAAAGCTTTTTCGAATACCGCATTTAATAATACATGCATGCTAATCATCGCTGAGCATCTCGAGCCCAAGCAGACCTATCAGGGGACCCGTCGGGGCACTAGATGCCTCTGCTCTAGATGATCGGTCAGGAGGCGTCGCTTCTCCCGCATTGCTTCCATTTCCCGACCTGTTGATGCCATAGGTGCTCTGCTTTTGTATTGTCGATGCTATACCGCTGAGACCCAGACTAGTTGCAAGGTCAACAGGCTTCAACGGCTTTTGGAGCTTCACTAGGTCCCCTTGATACTGAAGTCCAGAATCAGACTTTGTGAGAAAGAGATAGCTGCTACAGCGGCTGTCTACCTCACAGGCGGTGTCGTTGACAAGAACATAAACGCAATCGTGGTGTCCGTTAGCAACTGAAAGATGCAGTGGCTGGCATGACAGGCTCCCAGTCGTCCACTGGTTGACACGCGCACCGGCCCCTCGTAGTTGCTGTACGATTGTGGAAAATCCATACAGACAAGCGAGGTGTAATGGTGTCAGGCCGATCTCATGGGTGACGTTGTTGACATTCGCACCCCGGCTTAGCAGGGCATGGATGGCTTCCGGATTGTTGGCCATGACGGCCGCGTGGAGCGGACTGCGGCCTTGTTCGTCTGCCAGATCCAACATAGCTCCTAGGTCCAGGAGGTGATCGATGACAGTACGGCTGCCGCCGCAAGCCGCATGGAAAAGAACGGAGCGTCCGCAGTTGTCCTGCTTGTCCCTCACGCCAGCCCCCGCGCTCAAGTCTGTCAAGAACTTGATACCGTTCAGATCCCCAGAGGCCGCAGCTCGGTGAAGCGGGGTTTCGCCCAGCCAGTTCATGTGCGACATCGAATGAACACCACCCATTTCCGCTTTCACATTCTCAATGGCCTTACGCACACCTTCGTGTGCGAATCCGTTCGAAACCGGGGCCGATAGGATGTGTAGTACAGACTCGTGCCGATCCGTCAGGAATCGGTACAGAGTGTCAGGACTCGCTTTGAACTGAATCGCCTGCTCTTCCTCCAACAAGTACGCAACGAGATTGAAGCGTCCGTGAAATATAGCCAGGTGAATCGCCATATAACCGCTCTTGGTTTTGCTTCGCTTGTCGGCGCCCAGTTTGATTAGCGTCTTGACGAGAGATTGAGAGCCAAGTGCTGCTGCCCAGTGTATCGGCCTGAAATTGTCCTGTTCTTCGGTTTCGCACTCGACGATTCGAGGATCCTTGCTGACCAGTGACTTGATTTCTCTCTCCTTTCGTGCTCGAACCGCTTTTATCATTTTGGCGTACGGCTTGCTTGGATCGATCTCGACGGCGTCGAGACTGGCGGTCGAGTATCCTGGGGAATACTTCAAGTGCGGAGGCCTCGTCCTAACCGCATCAAGCTGTCGAACCTCGGGCGTCAGAACGTAAGATAGACCCTGTTCGTAAAAGCATTGGCGAGTGATTTCAGATATTTCATGTGAAGAACTTCGAGGTCTTCGAGCTATGATCTCCAAGGCGGTTGCATTCCCAGTAGATGCCGAGTCGAGCTCGATCGCACCGGACAGACCAATCTGAATAAATCGTCGACCCCTTCGATTGGCTTCTGTGACATTCATTCTCACACATTTTAGGCCATTGGGATCGTAAAGCTTCCGGTCCAGCGGTATTTCCAGCCCAGAAACCTCGTAGAACACTTGGTTCAGACGGCGGTCGGCGTAAGGGAGCTTCTCGTAACACAACTCCCAACGCTTTTGCACCCGGCGAAGTCCGATTGACACGTCCATTGTCGATGTGATGCTCCTTCCGTCCGAAACGAATCGCAACACCACGAATGGTCTTCCTGACTGAGGCTCTTTGGGCCGTATGATGGACAAGGTGGAATCCCACCTCTCTGGCGGGTACGCCGAAGCTACTCTGAACTCCAGGTGGCGCGAGTTTCTGTTGTCTCCCCGGCGCGATTTGGTCTGAACCGCCAACTCGGGCAAAGCGTGGAAGGGACTTTGCTTCACATAAACGTTCTCGAGCGTTCCGTCGTTTTCGTCCAGGGAATCCTCGGGGAAGAGGGCCACAGAGCCCTGTGCAGACGTGATTCGTGCAAACTGATCGCCCCATAAACGCTGAACGATGATGCAAGGGCTCCAGTCAATGGCTGCGTCTTGAGATCTGGAGGCGACACAGTCTAGCAGAGCGTAGTAGATGTCGGAGTCGGGTTTGAACGGAAAGAGCTGAAGACTTGTCCTCAGACCTTGACTGGTGACACTTGCTGGTGTGCTCTGCTGTGCCCCTGAGGGAGGGAGCGGCCGGACTCGATCGAGGTCCAGCTGGGAGAATGCGCGTGGCGAAGGAGCGAGCAGCCCGTAGAGAGTATCACCATCTGGTGTCTCGTCTGCCGGGATACCCCAGAGAAACAACGATTGGTCGTCCGTCTCTCTCAGTATTTCCTCCTGTAGTCGAATAAAGGCGCGCATGCCTTCGCCGTACAGAAGTGGCATATTGACATTGAAGATACCAAGAAGACAATACGCCAAATCCTCAATTCTAGTCGTCTCTCTTGTGGCTGACCATTGCATCCGATTGGCCACGCTGATGTCGGACAAGAACGTTGTGCCTCCAAGAACGGATGCGTTGATTCCGGTGATGCGCATCAGAAGGTCGCAAAAGTTGTTGTTGCTGGCGTTTTTGGTGTTGATCAAAGACCAATCTTTGGCATAGAACTCAACCGTCGTCGGGGCGATGAGTTCTTGCAAGGTCCATCCTCTCGTAAACCAGCGGCTTTTCCGGAAGCTCGAGTTCTTTTCAAATGGATCGTTTGCGGCGACGGGCTCAACATCAGGCAGAAAAGCGTAACAGACCTTGGCCTTCTGGTACCAGCGGTACATGGAGTTGATAGACTCGGACAACTCGGCGCTGCTTGTCTTGTCGATGCAACATGTGTCGACCCAAAGATACTTGAGGCCCTGGGCTTTTGCCAATTTTGCTGAGTCCTTGATCTTCCCATAACCACTTGTGGTGGTAACCCCGATGTGCTCTCTCATATCGTCTAGGGTTGAAAATGAATGCCTTTCGGATGCCTTAGTGATGGCTTGGAAAACGGAAAATGTCACTTCATCTCGGCCCCATGTGTGAGACAGTATGGCATAGTCCTCCTGAGGGTCGCCTTGAACCCCCACAAGCCGGAGCGTATCTGTGTCGATGAGCCACATTGTTGCCAAACGTGAGCCTCTAAACCATGATCAGTACCGGTTCAATTCGGATGGTTGAAATTGCGGGGCTTAGTGTTGACTTACAATGAAGGGTGGTGGTGATGATGTTGGTTGGCAAAGTGAACGTGTCGAAATGAAAGTGAGCGTGAAAAGAGTAAACAATCGTGAGATGACGGTCTAGGCTACTACAAATCGGAGCGTGGTATTCATCCTGCACAGCGACATCATAAAGCTCACTCATCCCTCGCAGACAACCGAAATTAAAACCAAATTGATTCGCTGACGACTTTCAGCTCTCGTTGAGCGCCGTGCTGTCCTACAGGAAGCCCACTTAGTCCAAGCGACACAGAATCCTTCGGCCTACCCGGACTGAATGCCACAGAAAAGCAACTTCGTTTGGACCAATGCAGCAGTGTCAAATTGAGGCGTACAGACATGAGTGATGCGGAAACGAATCTACATATCGTACTGTGAGTCCGAGGGGAGTAGGTTATGCCTCAAGGTGTTCACGTCGAGCTAGAAATAGATTCGGCATACACATGAATTGTATCGATGCGACTCCGACACGGGACCCGAAGGATCATCAACAGCAGTCGTTGATACTTCAGTATGACATTCGGACGACCTTAATGTTTCTATTTCTGTCAAACGGTCTATTGTATCTGACCAATGTAGTACCAAAGGTAAATTTTGTCCGAACTGCGGGAAAAAATGAAAAGCTTTCTGAGCTGTTCCGGCCGAACCCGCTGAGTGATGATGGATCATTAGGCGCGAAGATGGACGCTGAGAAGGAAACCGATGCCGGCCGATAGGACCAACGTACTCAACCAGCCAGAGGAGAAACAATCCTTATCTCTCTCTTCAGTATGCACCCGCATTTGTAGACAAATGGAACCTCGGCAACTCATATGTATCGGACCAAAAGCCTTGTCCCGGGCTACGTCAGGAAGTTGGTACCCCGCATCCCGGGGGAGCGATAAGCGCTGTAACATCTCATCTCGGGCTTATGACCATCTGCGTTATTGTCTCACGGGTATCATTGCAAACTCATCGATCTCAGAGGTATTTCATTTTGTCTCATTTATGCTCATAGAAATTCACGTAAAGATTCAAATATTGCTCGAAACATGGGGCACAAACACCACATCGGCCCTTCAACCTCCCGTCTGAAATGGTCTAATGCTACGCCTCCCGTCCTGACAGTATCGCCTGGCGAAATCGTAACGTTCGACCTCCAGGATTCCTCAGGAGCCCAAGTCACTCCTTCATCCACATCGTCCGACCTCTCCGCTCTGCAGGTGTCAACCTTCGACCCAATCTTCGGACCAGTGTACATCGACGGCGCAAACCCAGGCGATGTCCTCGAGATCGAAATCCTGAGCCTGGAAACGGCCGGATGGGGCTTCACCGGCATCTTTCCCGACTTCGGCGTCTTGGCCTCCGACTTCCCGGGCTTGCATATGCTGAAGCACTACACATGGTCGAACACCGACAAGTTCATCACCTTCAAGCCCGGCATCAAGGTTCCTCTCCGCCCCTTCCTCGGCGTAGCCGGCATCGCGCCCGGCGAGCCCGGCGAATTCTCCACAATCCCGCCCCTCGAGACCGGCGGCAATATCGACTGCAAACACATCACCCAAGGCACGAAACTGTACCTCCCAGTCAAGGTTCCCGGCGCCCTCTTCAGCTGCGGCGACGGGCATGCGGCGCAGGGCGACGGCGAGGTCTGTGGCACGGCGATTGAGACGCCGATGAAGGCTGCGCTGCGGTTCAACGTCCGGAAGGACATGCCGTACGTGACGAGCCCGCACTACGACACCCGAGGGTCGGTGCACGCAGCAGAACAGGCTGACCCTGCCGTTTATGCTGTGTTGGGAATCGACTCGGACTTGCTGGAGGCCAGCAGGAAAGCCTTGCGTTCTCTCATCGACCATCTGGTGGCTACAAGAGACTTGACGCGGGAGGAGGCCTACATGCTCTGCAGTATCGCCGCGGATTTGAAGATTGCGGAGATTGTTGACATGCCGAACTTTGCAGTGTCTGCTAGCATTCCGTATTCGGTCTTTCAATGATGACCTGTAAATCTGGCAGTTCAGGTGAAGTTTTGGTTGAAAATAAGGGATCCAGTAAGCCTGGCCCCTCCTATCGCTAGTGAAGTGCATTCGAAGCTTCATGAGTACCCCGATCTCAGCACATGCATATCTGCTCAGAACACGGCAACATCCATGAATCTGAAGGTACATAATCAGCAGCTAATAGAAACATGCATAATACCTATCAATCTGACCTGGTAAAATGTAAATCCGCGACATTACCAATAGGACTTACAGTGACGACGCTCTCCTTCATCGACGTCTCTCCACTTTCATCCTACACCAATTGCAGGCAATTCAAATGGGCGTTGACGAAATAACATGTGTCTGCGTGCGGCGATGTTGTGGGCTTTGTCGTTTTGAAATTCGCCTTGGAGACGAAATTGTTGCAGGTAAGTCTTGCCCGAGCCCTCGCGCAACTATGCTGAGACTTCTTGTTGGGACAGTGGCAAGAGATGGACCCGAAATATCTCGACCTTACCAGCACCAACTTGAAGGGTTCTTCGATAACAGTGCTTCGAAAACCCAATTCACTCAGTGTTATGACAAATGCTGGCACCATGATGAGCAAAGGGCTGGCTGTAACGTTAGCTACCTCGAGACGGTATCGAATGCTACACTGCTAGCAAATATTCTCGACGCGACTGGGTTTGAAATCGAGCCCTCCCTCATCGCAGACAAACGTCGCCTTCACTGGTATCAACGCCGCTTGGCAGGAATTCTCCAAAGGGCGACTAGATATCTTGCCCATTTGCCAGAGGAAGTCTGTGAGAACATTGCAGCCTGGGCCTTCGACGACCGAATAACCCGTCGTCGCTTGGCCATAGAGTGTGCCAAGACAATTTGTGCGACGAAAGAGAGCATGTTGCCGCCTGTTCAGACATCAGAGAAGATCTATGTCAGATACCTCATGTTCGAGGGCGTCCGGTATGTCGGTCGCCTCACGAACACCGCCAGCGACGACAAAGATATACTCCTGTTTGATCCGACTTCTTCAGCATCCATTGATAGCCTCTATGTTTCGAATGATCATATGGGCCTCCGACATTTGCTATTTGCCAGTTGTTCAGACAACTTCCCCATCAAACAAGAAGCAGGTGTGTGGTGGAGAGCAGTCAGACTGGATAGCCTCGGTGGTCTCATCCGGCTCCAAACAGATGCAAGTCAAGTCCAGTTGGCTAGGTCTCGTTAAGTATGCTGACTGAGTCGATGACTTAGGGGTTGAAGGTGCGCGACCTAAGGGGAGTGGATAAAGCCTTACCGGAAGTCTCTTGGGGTCTTCCACGACTTTCCAACACCCGTCTCCGGGTTGTCAACATTCCTGGTCTTGGGCCAAAGACACAGACCCACCGGATGTCGGTACTGCCGTGCAATGATCCCAAGATCACGGCTTACTCGCTTTCCTACAACCACAACATCGAGACGATACACGCCCATTTTGCCGACGAAAGCCGTGACTTCTATCACGATTCGAGAATAGTAGATAAATTTGGAGTTTGGATGTATATGCCACTCCAAAAAGGCGAGATTCTGACTGAGATTTGGAAATTCGGTAGCCCTGTGGGTGTCATCGCACTCCATGTACGTGCAAATCTTCTCGATTACACCGCCGCCATTCGCTGACGTGCGTAGCTGGTAACGAATCAGGGGCGCTCGAGCTTCCTCGGATCGCAGCCGTTACCGAAATGGAAGCGCTCCGAATGGACTCTCGTCGACCTCCCTGGCAAGGCCGCCAGCCACGTCTATTTTGAGAAGACACCAGGTGGCGTACGGCAGTTAGCATTCGAGACTCTTCGGCCAAAACCCCAAGATCGACCGCCCAAGGTCGAGAGGCCAACCTCACCGTACCCGAATTTCACAATTGGTGAGAAGTTCGCTTGGAACAAGACCAAGCTGAACGATGTGGTAGCGATTGTCCCCTGTCGCCGCCAGCATAGAGGAAAGGCTATAATCATTGGGCTGTTACTCAAGTACGCTGACGGAAGTTTGGCTAGTGTCGGTCAAATTAGACTTGACAGCTTGGGAAAGGCTTCACGTGTCGATTCCACACATAGACTGTGGCTGGGCTTTTGGCTGCCAGACAGCGGGCCTTGCGTACTTGTCGAGGTCTTGGACCAAGAGCAGCCAACACTGCCGGATTGCGAGAGCTGGTTTGGGGTGGACTGGTGCGACGAGCTGGAGTGGTGGTTTTCTGACAGGCAGTGCCAGTTATCATATCGTGGACGTCTGAGTCCCAAAACGACGAACTTGGTGGGCAGCTGGGGTTGGGAAAGCGAGTAGATAAACGACATCTTGGAAGTACCTTATTAATATAATGCTCTTCGACATGAGGCCCTGGAGCTGACCTCAAAGGGGTTTTGACTGAAGAATTGTTGCACTATGAACGCTATCATCTCGTTTGAAACGTCCAGTACAGAATGATTTGCCACAATAATCTTTTCAATCAGTCCTGATTGGTTTGATTATCGAGAGTTAGGGTCTTCACCCTCCCACAGGTCATCCCAACCGGGCGGACAGTACTCATGCGTTGCCTGCCGCATCTTCCCCTCATACATGACCATTCTCCCATTCGAGATCGGTATCTGATCCGGCGGCTCCTCCTTCCCCACCATGCTGATCCTCCTCACCTCGCGGTCCTCCTCGACGAACGCCTCGCAGACGGCGAAGATCCTGTACTTCTGCACGCGGTCGGCCGGGAACTTGTCGATCTTCAGCCCGTGCTCCCAGCCCTCGGGGGAGGCCAGATCCTGGTGCACGCGGAGGCGGACGAAGCCCTTGCTCACGAACCACATGTCCACGGTCGCCACGTTCTCCGGCACCTCCGGGCCGCCCCCCACGAGCTCCCTCTCCTCGCCGTCGCCGCCGCCGCCCACCTCCCACGCCGTGGCGCGCACGGCGACGTTCTTGCCCGACGCGACCTTGGGCCGCATGAACGGCTCGGTCCCGATCTCGAGGTACTTCCGCGCGGCGGGGTCCTTGGCGTCTTTGGCCAGGACGATCTTGGCCACGACGTACTTCGCGGATCCCTCCTCCCCGGAACCCTCGGACGACGGCGGCGCAGCGGCGGCGGCCTGGAACACGAGCTCGTTGACGCCGAGGTCGAGCCTGCTGTCGTGTTCGGCGATGGTGCGGCTGTAGAGCTTATACGTCCTCCCGTTCAGGTCGCGGAGCCGGCGGTTCTCGTTGGAGATGTAGGACTGGACGACCGACATGGAGTACAGTGCCTGTTCCCACTTGCTGTGTTCCGGTGATATCGCGGGCTCCTGAGGGCGTTTCAGACTGTCGGGGTCAAATCCGTCCGGCAGGTTGTAGGCCGCAATGACTGTCTTCTTGGGCGGCATGATTGAAACGATGGTATGAGGACTCGAGCGTGAGTTGGTTGAGAGTTGTGGTGATGAGGCTTTGGACAATGGGATAAGTTATCGATGAACCCGGCGCTAAGAGGTTGGGGCGGGCGTCTTGAAGAGAGTGGAGGCATGTTGCCACCGGTTCGCAATGACGTTAACACGGATCCTTGTCTTATGGAGACATCCCTTGAACGCGGCCTTTGCTAATGCGACCTGTTAGTTCCATTAGGTTCCACGGAGCTCGAGATTAACTGTCGCGCAAGACAAGTTTGCGTAGGAACAGGCTTGCACTCAATGTTGAACTCTAACTTCGACAGACCGATGGAATGCCGTAAGATACTGGAACTAGATAGGTCAGGGTACAGTGTAAGGTACGCCATGATTGCGATGGGACCGAAGCCGGGCCCCGCCCCGAACACGGTACCCGGCTGAAGTGGGGCCCGGAATCTCCGGAACTTTGCCGCGGCCGCCGGTGATACATCCGCTGCGGCCGTCCCGTGCCTTGAGAAATAAAGCTCCCGTCTACAACACCAACTTGCCCGTTAAAGAATACTTCCCAGACCCAACAACAACTCTCGTCCCCTTCTCATCCTCCACAACCTCCAAAGCCCCCTTCCGTCCGTCAACATCCTCCCCGCCCTCCTTGACTTCGACAGCAGGCATCTTCACCACCCCAGTGCTCCCAACAGGAACCTCAATAACATACGTGATCACCTCCCCATCCCGTTCCCACCTCGCCGCAGCAACCCCCCTGGGCGTCAAAACCCTCGTCCCCGCAAACCCCAAATCGCCAACCACAACAGGCTCAAACAGAACCTCATCCCACCCCACGGCCCCCGGCGCCCGCCGCAACCCGCTCAGCCCCAGAATCCACGCGTCCCCGTACCCGAACATGAAGTGGTTCCGCGAGCCGCCCGTGACCGGCAGGTCCCAGTGCTCCCACAGCGACGTCGCGCCCTCCCGCACCATCCGCCCGTACCCCCAGGCCTCGTCGTTGCGCATGATCTCGTAGATGACGTCGTTCCGCCCCGCGTCGCGGAGCGCGTCGAACATGGACGGGAGCGATATCTCGCCCGCGCTGAGCGCCCAGCCCCTACGTTCTGCGTCCCTCACGATCGCGTCGAGGATGTTGGGGCGGATGGCCTCCGGTACGGCGCCCATGCCTAAGGCGAATGAGTTGCAACCCTGCGACCCTTTGCAGTATCCCACCTCGCTGTTGTTGAACCACCTCCCGTGAAACCCCGCCTGAATGCCTTTGGCAAGCTCCGCATACCTCGCCTGCTCCTCGTCGTTTCCCAAGAACCCCTCAACCTCCGCCATCCCGGTCACAGCCCCCCAGAACCCGAACGTGCTCGCCGCGCCCTTGGGCGTGCTCGTGTCCAGCGCCAGCCAATCTCCCAACCCGCCATCGTCCAGAAACATATTCCCGCCGGCCCTGCGGACGAGGTAATCCACGTACTCCACCATCTCCCTCCTCCTCTTCCGCAAGATCTCGATGTCGCCGTACTGCTTATACGCCTTCAGCGGCACGAGGACCACGGCGCTGCCCCAGTTCGGATCGTTCCTGTACCCGCCGCCCATGGGCGCGCCGTACTCGGGCGCGATGTCGGGTATGAGGCCCGGCACGTCGGCGGCCTGCGCGTCCGCGATGGTGTGCACGAGGTCGTCGAGGTAGGCCTGCATGTCGTAGCCCGCGACCAGCGGGTCGAAGACGAGGTGGTCCTGTTCCAGCCAGCCGTACTTCTCCCTGTGCGGGCAGTCCGTGAGGACGGAGTGCATGTTGCCCTTGATGCTGCGGTCGACGAGCTCGTGGATGGAGTTGAAGAGGGTGTTGCTCGTCTCGACTTCGAGGATCGGTTCGTTGGCGGCGCGGATGACATGGGCTGTGAGGTCGGAGGCTGTCGGGGTCCAGGTGAGGTTTACGCCAAGGTACTGGAAGCCGTGGTAGAGGTAGCGCGGGGTGTAGGATTGGGAGGGGGAGGAGGAGAGGGTGTAGGCGTCGAAGATGGGGGATCCGGAGGAGGTTTGGGATATGCCGTCGGCGGAGGCGGTTTCTCCTGGGTAGAAGGCGATTCGGGTGCCTTCTTTCGCGCCTTGGTTTTGGATCTGGAGGGTGAATTGTCCGGCGATGTTTGTGCCTAGGTCGAATATCCATTGGCCGTTGTTTGCCTGGCCTCGTCAGTAATGGAAACCTGGGAAGGAGGAGGTGATGGATACCTGGTACACTGACTTCGCGACGATGGTCTCTGTGACTTCCAGCGGCGGGGATCTCGGGCTGACGAGTTTGCCCGCCGGAGGAACTGCGACACTTGCGTTCTTCCACGAGGACCTATCATCATCGATCCCGGTCCAATTCGTCTCCTTCCTCGCATCAAACTCCTCGCCTCCATACCAATGCGCCTCGATCCAGGGGCCCTCAACGCTCGTCAACCAGGACTCGTCCGTGGCGACCTTTTCCGCAGTCCCGTCATCACAGGTATACTCCAACTGGGCCAGCAGCATCAACTCCCTAGGCGCCTGCTTGAACTTTGTGTACCGTCCCAGCAGCGGCGCCGTGTTGTCGTAGATCCCCTTCCCGAGCTCGACCGCCAGCACGTTACGTCCGGGACGCAGCTGTTCGAGGACGTCGTAGGTCGAGTACGGCATGGTCTTGTTCAGAGTGGCGTAGCCCGGGGACAGCACGTCCGAGCCGACCTTGACGGAGTTGAGGAGCGGGTAGTGGAGGCCCAGGCCGATGATGTAGAGTCTTGCCTTCTGCGCGGCGCACGAGACGTCGAAAGTCTTGGCGAAGCGCGGGAGCGACGTCCTTCCCGTCTTGAAGTCGGGGTTTGTGATCCATTCCGCGTCCCAGTCTTCAGCTTGCAACAAGGACACCTCGAAGGTGGCCGCGGGACTCCATTCCGATGCTTTGTCGTCTCCGTCCCATACCCGGACGCGCCAGAAGATTGCCGAGCGGGAGGGCAGTGCCGGGCCGGTGTAGGGCGCCCAAGGGTCCGGGGATGCGGATTTGTTGGATTCCCAGAGGAAAGGCGAGAAGTCTTGCGAGTGAGACGTTTGGACTTGATAGGCTGTTTGGGTCGAGTTGCGCCTGCATGATGTGAGCTGCCAGCTTAGGCGGATGGGGTTGTTGACGGAGATTGGGCTTTTGAGGGCATTTGTCCGGAGGGATGAAGGGTCTACTTTGAGGCTGATCACGAGTGGGATCAAGAGAAGAAAGGTGAGTACGGTACGGGACACCATAGTGATGGATGGTCTTCTTGGGACAGAACCAACTGTTCAACACATTGACATGTACTGGATTAATCTGCAGTAGCTATATGTTCCCGAACTGCTCTGTGAAATGATCAATCATGACGTATCTCGGAGTATATGCGGCGAAACAATCATGTCATTTCTTTGACCTCAGGCCTTTACACCGAGAGAACCAGCCTCGAGGCTGCGGGTTGGGCGACGGGATGCGCCGCCAGTTCGGTTTAACACATGCCGAAGAACAGGCGCGCGCTCCGGGGAGCCGTCCGAGATCATGACAAGTACCTATGGCATGAACGCGGGGAACGTGCAATTGTTGGATGTATTCGAGACATTTAGCCGGGAAGGGTCGTGGAGGAGGGGGAACTATCGAACCTGCTGCGGGTCAAGTTTCTCCAGACGAGGATATGCATGCACGACATTGCCAAGACGGCGGCACTCACAAGACGACTTGTGATATTAGAGGTAGATTGGATAAAGTATATTTGGCTATTGGACGGATAGATTGTGGTCTTGTGCGGTCGGTGGCCAGCTGGAAATCCAGCCTGTGACCCCACGCAGGTCGATGGGGTACCATGAACCCCAGATCGCGGGATCTCGTGATCGTATGCGCGGGGAAACTCGACTCCGCGAGATCTTTCTGAATATTCCTTTGCCCGATTCGGATACGTCCTGCATCCCGTGCAACACACATGCAGCAATCTTACTCAGCAGGGTTCCTGAGCCTAAGAGGCCGGGCGCAGCCGTCTGTGAAGGATGCGGCGTGGACGGTTCGAACCGAGGAGGGACTTTGGATGTGATGTGTGACGATCTGTCCTTTTGGGCTTTTCGTCGATTCGTAGTCTCATGGTTGGTGTCGCAATGAAACGCTCCGGTGCGACGAAGTCTGTTCAATGCTTTTCCTGTTCCTCCTGCTTTGAGCCAAGATGCTGATCGTGGCTATTTTCGGCTTTCAAATCGTTCAATCGTATGGGTATCTTCGTAAAAACATGTCGGTCGTTCGGGAGGCTCGAGAGCCTTTCACTCGTGGATGGTAATCGGGGGCAAAGGCATGCGCGCAAAACGAAGAGGTATATTGAAAGCGGCCTCCAACGGGGGCGATGCTTGAAGTGGTGGCATCTTCCGACCCGTGATCTCCGGGTATTTTTTCTCGAGATGGCAACAAGAAACGAACATGAGGATCGGACAGCGAGCGTAGGACACCGTCCAGCGTTCAGTTAGTCTTCTGCTTGGGGGGCGACTTGAGTTTCCGCGAGATTGAGAGCACGGCGACGCCAGCGACCATCAAAGCCTCAACACTCAAAAGACCGATCCAGATAGCGTTGAGAATCCGCTCCTCGTAACCGGTGTCAAGGTACATGGACATTTTGTTGTAGAGCATAGGGTAGGCGCCAGAAACGAAGAGAAAGGCTTCGAGGACGTAGAACGTGTACCAGAAAGGACTGTGGGCGCATGAAGAAACACAGATTAGCGGAGGTTCTCCCAATCTTATAGAAAAGGGTGTTTTCTTTTTGGGGTTCCATTTCCCATGAAATAAATTGGCATGTCATCAAACAGAGTGTGCCTTTGCTAAAATAAGGAGAGACAGAATAGCGGGGACAGCGACACCCTGTCGCATGGAAGATCCATGGTGGGGAGCTGGAGGCTTGCTCGCCTCTGCGCACGGGACTTGAGCGCGTGGGATTGATAGACAAAAGAATGCAATGCAATGCGAGGCGAGGCGCAGATTGAAACGGCGGCGGCGGAAGGTAGAGCGGGATGGGCGATTTGAGTTCAGACGGTGTTCAGACGCCTGGAACAAGCCGATAGGCGAGACATGATTGCATGACGGAGAGACGACATGATACGGACGAAGCAGTATGAAATGTAGATTGAGACACAAGACGGATAAGAAAGGAAGAGGGAGTGAGGGAGAGGTAGAGACAGAGAGCAAACTCACCGAGACTCGTTAGTCAAGCGCACCCACTGAATTCTCGTGTGGTCTGGTTCGCCGTACTGTGAAACCTGAACAGCGATGACAAGACCGAGAACGATAAAGGACCAGAGGAACATCATGCGGCCAAAGAGGGAGACGTGGGTATTAAAGTCCCAGAGGGTTTCGACGATGGAAGCCATTTTTGCGAATTCAGGCTGCGATAGTGGATGGGCGGGTAGCGAAGATGGAGGTCGAGACAGTAGCGGTGGCGGGCTTGAAGGATTGCAGAGAGCGGACTGGACACGTCGACGAGAAATCTGGAGCTGACGGCGCGTGAGGTGCAGTAGATTGCAGCGTAGGGTGGAAATCGTGGTGTTGGATGCGGATACCTTGAGGTACGGATAGACGCAGGTGAGGTGGCGGTGTGAACGGACTGGACTGAAGATTGACCTTGTGCCGTTTGTTGATAGGTGCCCGTAGGTAGTGCGTGGTGCGTGGTGCGTGGTGCCCTGGCTGGGTGGTCGAGGACTCGAGGTGGTTTGGTTTGTGACTGCAAGGGCGAAAAGAGACGAGGCAGGGAGAAGAGGAGAATCAGCCGGGGTGGATGATGAAAGAGACGAACTGATGGGGGTGGGCTGCTGGGCTGTGACGGCGACAATGTGACGAGCTGGAGGTGTGAATGGGGGCGGGAGGCGTTGACTAGCGGTAGCGGGGGTTTTGGCGGAGGTTTAGCTGAGCTGAACTATTATCGTCAAGGTCACAAAGACCTCCTTCCTCTGTGTCTTGAATGTTTCGTGTTTGGCGGTTTGGTTTGGTGCCGTCAATGCCGTGTTCCGTTATGGTTAATTGGCAATTATGCAACGCCGTGTCTCTTGCTGCAGGTAGATTCGCTTTTGTCTCGGAGCCACGAGGATAAACGAGGATAAATTGTTAAGCAACACTGAAGAAGAAGAGGGTTGCAGTGATAAGGCGAGGAAATGCAAGGGACGGAGGATGAAAAGTGGAAAGTGGCCGCCCGCAATTAAGACGCAACCGCAAGTTCCCTCAATCAATGTCTCCAGAAAATAAATACCTTGATGAAAATAATAAACAGCGGCCCACGGTTTTTTTTATGTTAACCGCCGGGGCCATGTCGCTTGTCTTATCGAAAGCTCCACGTGCCCTTATCGCCGGCTTCAAATTGGGTGGCGCCGCCTTTACCGGTTGGCGGCCCTTGCGACCCGCGGGGCTAACTGAGAGGGGTCTGGCCAGGCACTGAGCAGGGAGCTTAGGTACCTACCTACCTACCTACCTACCTGGGCTTACCTAAGGCACCTACTTAGGTAAGGTCACTGCTGCGCCGTTGGGACCACTCCACAGTCGGTGGTCCAGGCCGGAAGGCACCAAGGAGGGGTACGCTCTTTCCTCAGACCTGGTGATTGGGAAAGGGAAGGAATTGCCGCGATGAAAGAGGAAAACGTCTTTTGCGGGTGTTCCTGCGGCCGTCACCTGAATACGCATGTCCCTATTGAGTAATCCAAAGCCGATCACCAACAATTATCTCGTCCCTTCTTGTCCCCTTCATTTCTTCGTCGCAACAGTCGCATCCCAGCAGCCTTGTCGACTCTGAGCAGGGGCCATCACCTTGGCCAGGCACTCGAAGGCTTATGCTCTTGCCCACGCACAGGTTGCTTGACTCTTCATGCTCCGACTGCGTCGCTTGTTTGCCGGAGAAACCAAATCATGATCATCAGCAAATCCCACGGTCCAGCCCTTCGAAAGGATCACATGGGGGCCATCGCCACCGAGCTGCGAACACCGCCGTCCTCAAATCCGCTTCTCCGGCTTGGAGAGTGGATGGATCGGTCCCGGGCCGCGCCGGGCCTGACTCGGACTCTGAGCTGTCTTGCTTCGCAATCAACTGTCTATGGATACTGAAGTTCTTTTTTCACGAAGCCTTCAAGGCACCAGCCATGCAATGCATTTCTTGGTAGTAACACACCTCAACCGCTTAGCTCAGCTACTAACAAGTCCTGCGAGATGACACAATGCGCGACGCCAACATCAAAGCCTCATCTGTTGCGCAAGCACCAAGTCGATCCCGAGCTTCAATCTTTGGAATTGAACACGCATATTGTCGATCTAGAATCTGCCGTCCCGCACCCGCCAGTCACCCATGATCGCAAGTCGTCCCACCCAGGGGCCCTCCAATTCCGCCTCGAAGATAATTCAAATCAAAACCAGCACTCGATCGTCGCTGAGCCAGCCCATACGGCTGTCATCGTCGCATCGTACGTAAACACTGTGAACCAACACGCTCAGCTCCCGGTTTGCGCTTACTGCGCCGCCCAGGGCCCCCGATCTATGCTCATTTCCGCCCCAAAAGCTGCCGCAATCCGTCATCCTGGGTTGCATCTGCTCCCTGCACCTGCATACACGCAGCCCTGAAGCCGTGTCACCCAGAGCGGGCCGCCGCTCTTGACACGGTGTGTTGGTTGTTGTTCACCCAACATCACAGCCCCCAACATCGTTTCAACCATGTTTTCCAGCGCTTAGCAAGGCAGAAGTGGGCCATCCCGGCCGAATGAGCTGATTGCGCCCGTCCTCAGAGATGGTTGTCGACATGCTACAAAAAGACTTCCAGCCGCCCGTCGCCCGTCGCGTCGGGGGCGAAGCGCGCCGCCGTGCAGAAGAGCCGCCGAAGTTATCCTCTCTTCTTTTGGAAAGACATCACACATCAGATGGAAGAGCCCCGACACATTTGCGCATGAGTTCGAGGGGCAAGGATCATGGATTCGCTCGACAACACTGAGCAGCGATTGCTGCAAGACGACAGGCCCAAGGTCTATTCGATTCCCCGAAAACCCGTCGCACACAGAGCTTCTTTCGATCCCACTCCATTGTCGGCCTTCGCCGAGTCCACCCATGGTATTTCGATTGAGTCGCACGCGAGACCACCGACTAGGGAATATGGGTTTGCAGACGAAGAGCAGTTCACGGTCGTGCGGCCGGCTCCTCAACCTCCCCGACCACAACCACAACCACAACGACGTGAACGAGAACGACGGCAACCACGACAGCAACCAGATCGGCAATCCATTCCGCAACCAAATCAGCAACCGAACCGAGAACAAGACCACCAACAGAGTCAGACCCAACCTGAACCTGAAGTTGAAGTCAGATATGACTCGCCAACAAGGACCAGAAGCCGTCCGACGAGTGTTAGTGCCGGAAGCGACAGCGAGAAGGGCGCTGAACAGCCGAATGTGATTTGGAAGCCCCGATGGCTACAATCCTTCGTCCTTGGAACCTTCGCCGTTTTCTTCCTGCTCATGGTGGCGGCACTCATCCTTATGCTGAGATATTCGAACATTCATACTGGCCTCGTTGAGACTCACGCCAATACGGCTTACTTGTGGCGCATTGGTCCGACGGCTGGTGAGTCCCAACCAAAATTTCTCCCAAATCCAAGGCGCATCAAATGACTAACCGTTGACCCAAGTCCTGACACTCTTGACGATATTTTGGGCCCGAGTCAATCTTCAAGCCATGCGATACATGCCTTGGATCGCTCTGCGCCAGAAGCAGCCGTTTGGGAAAGACGGATTCGGTTTGGACTACACATCGATGTGGTCTGGTGTGGTCCTGATTCAGTCGCTTCAGAACAAGCACTACCTGGTGTTCCTGACTACCGTGGTGTCGGTCATTCTTAAGCTTCAGATCATCATGGCGCCTGGTCTGTACAGCCTCGTCGCCACCGGCATCCCGAAAAACACGACCGTCGAGGTCTTCGACTCTTTCAACGTCAACTACCTGGCTGGCAACACACTAGAGACTGGCGCCTATTACGATGCTCGAGCAGTGCACGACTTGGATATGTTCTATCCGTTCGGCGTCAGTAAGCTCGCTGCGTACCAAACCTTTCGCCAGACAGGTGGTCCTACCAGAGGATCTTCCAGTAATCCAGTGACCGCCCTCGTGGATGGGTTCTTTTCCGACATTCAGTGCCTCAAGCTGCAAACCCACTCGGTTACGGACACGCGATACGGCGAGGATGAAAACGGTGATGTGGTAACCACTGTAGACGTCAACCTACAGTTCGAGGGTTGCCAGGAGGTCATACCGATCACCAACTACGATGTGCCCCAGCCAAGCATTCACAGCGCCCACTCTTGGGAAATTTTTGGGACTGTCAACGAGACTCTTGCGCCGCAACGACCCTGCCCGAACCTCCCTCAACAGAATCCGCAGTTCTTGTACTGGGTCGGGCGGTTTGAGAGATCGGCTACGAACTCCTCTCGGATGTACATCGAGGAAGGTGCCGCAGTGCTCTGCGCTCCGACGGCTTGGTTGTCAAAGGTCAAGGTGGTCGACGATGGCATCAACCCGCAGGTGACCGTCATGCCAGGTGAAGAAAAGACTCCGGTAGCTGTCAACACGTGGAAACTCTTGAACAACACGATCCCACCTTCGTATGGTGGCAATTTCGTTTCTGGTACCAACGAATCGAACACACAAGGGCCGGTGAAAGCAGACCAAATGTTTTGGGGTCAAAACCCCGACCTGGCGGACACCAGCTTATTCACCACCGATGGCTTGTACGATTCCGTCAAGAACCTGACAGAAAGCTTGGGGCCATTCCTTGGGCACTATTTCGTTCGACGAAAGGATAACGCCGATGCGCCTGGTGCTACTTCACGGGACACTGACAAGCTGGTGGTCAATTACTGGATTTGCGTGATCATGACTGCGCTATTTGGCGTCAACACGTTCATCGCGTTCTTCGTTGTTGTGCGGTACAGGCGGCGTACTGCAGTTTGGCACCAAGACCCGGCCAGCGTTCTCGGTAACATGATTGTCTTCCGTGATCATCCGGGGTTGGTCGAGAGTGTCCTTGACTCGTCCATCGTTGATATTTCATCGGCATGGAGCCGTTCCAATTTCAACCCTACGGTCCTAAAAGCTTGGGCGCGGATATCATGCGGACTATTTACGGCTTGTCTGGCCGCTGGTCTCGTGTATACCCTCCGTCGATCGGAATCGTCCGACGGATTTGTCGACGTCAACGATGAGGAAAACTGGCATCTCCTTTGGACATCTTTGCCGGCCCTTGTCGGGCTAGGAGTGTACTGCTATGTCAGCTCTTGCGATTGGGCTTATCGGGCTCTCGCGACCGTCTTCTCTCTGTCGACTAGACCGTGCGGCACCAAAGAGATTCACGATTCACTGTTGGATATGCTGGGGGTCAACGCTTTTGGTCATTCCATCCGCCGGAAGATCTGGGCCGTCTCATTTGCCCAGTTGCTCGCCATCATGTGCGGATTCTTGACCACCGTTATTACCATACTTTTCAGCGTCGAGACTGTGCCGGAACAATCAATGCGGCGGCTTTCCCAACAGACGTGGTTCGGCACTCAGTCTGGCGGAGGCGGCGATACTACGCAGTACTCTGTCACCCGGACAACACTAGGAAACCTTGCACAGCAGTATGAAGCCAACATCACGTATCCGCAAAACACCTACGACAGTCTGGTCTTTCCGGCGCTCGGGGGTTTCGAAGACATCGATCATGCAGCGAACAAGTCTCTGAGGTTCACAATAGCAGCTGCGCAACCCCAGGCTAGCTGTTCGAAACTGCCAGACGACCAATACAGCGTCAGCATTCAAGAAGCAAAGTTGAATTCGAAGAAAATCTATGAGGCGACCTTCTATGAGCCGTTCACTTGTAGCGACACCAAACAAACACGAACCAACATGACGAGAACATTCAAATCTACCGCCTCCGCTTCTATTGTTGGAGAAGCATACTTCGGGGGTGTTTTGGGATCTCCTGAAAACTTTCGAGATACCATTGGGCCTTGCAATCTTCGGTCGCAGGCCAACTTCGAAGACAAAGAGTTCTTCCCGACGAGGACGAAGACGTATATTTGGGGGAAACTGTCGGTGGCCCAGAAAGGCTTCGAATATTTATCGGTTTGGAAGTGCAACTATACCATCGCGAAGGTCGACACCGAGGTCAATATGATCAATGTGGATGGAGACTTCGTCGTGGACGTGGAGAATCCACCAAAGCCCGACTCCGCCACCTTGGGTGTCTGGGACCCTGCCATCAACCTGCCCCGGGAATCAGGGCAAACCCCCGTCGGCTTGATTCAGGATCCCTATCCAGACGTTGAAATCCAAGACTCGTGGGCTGGCGAAATGGACAACGAGTTCAAGGCGTTGTTGACTGCGACGGATCGCCCGATCCCTTTGAGTGCCCTTGGCTCTTCAACATGGGATGAGAGGATACTACATCAACTGACCTCCAAGTACGAGTTCCTCCAAGCACAACTGCTGAATGTCGAGGGCCGTTTGGGGTTATACCAGGACTCGATCTCCACTAAAGCCCCTGGGTCTCTGCCAGCTGTTGACGCGGAAGTCACCGACAAGGGTCGGCGTCGCCTCAAGCAGAACGTAGTGGTCACCTACATCGTCGTCGCGATCCTGCTGGCGGTTTCAATCATCAACCTGCTTACGGTGATCGTCGGATCACGAAGCCATGTCCTCTCCATGAACACGCGCGGTCTTGCGCCGAAGGGGTTCAACAGCATCGAGAGCATGGTTGGGCTCCTTCGCGGCTCCAACGCCGTGGAACACTTGCCCGCCGGCACGGAGCTGCTCTCGGAACCGGAGCTCTACGGGCAAATGTCTAATCTCAACTTCCAGCTTGGGTGGTTCCAGAGACGGGACGGGATGCGTATTTATACTGTTGGCGTTTTGGGGGATGACGGCTTCGAATTCAAGTTTTCTAAGCAGGCTTTCAATTCTGGTCTTGAAAGGGTGCGACAGGCCACATATGATACCTTTGCTTCTGCGTATGGGGGGAAGAAGGCTTAGTTCTAAGATACCTAGTTCATCAAATCTAATGTTCACTTGAAAACTGCGGATTCGGTACTGTACTGCGATGAATTCCTATGGCTCTATGGTGTGACTCTCTGACCTGTATCTCCAGCGACCCAAGCTGAAGCGTATATCCATGCGCTCTTAGACAAAGACGACCTTCTCCAACCGTACCGTGCAGAGAACGAGAGAAACCTTCCATCAATAGTAGGAAGCCGCGCCGTTGCCCAGGCTCTGGAGGGCCTTGGCGACATGGTCGATCCACTTGTCAATGGAGTACGCCTCGGACTCGACCTCGGCGACGGTGGAAGAGAGCTCGCCCAGGGCGGGCAGCGAGTCGCGGAGGGCGGCGAGGGAGGCGCGGCAGGTGTCGTGGGTCTCGCGGGCGCGCTGGGTCCTGGCCAGCATGGCTTGGGAGAACATGCGGGCGATGGTGAGGTTCGTGATGACGTCCTCCAGGTGGGAGCGGGGGATGATGATGTAGTTGGTTTGCGGGAAGTTGGTCGGGTAGTCGGGGGCCCAGGCGGGGATGGCGCGACGGTTGAGGCCGGAGGGCACGTTGACGGAGGCGATGAAGTTGTTGAGGCTCGTCATGGCGGCGGGGAGGGAGGGGAGAGTGGTGTCAGTGTGCTCGTTGGCGATGGGAGACTGGGTGTCGGAGGTCTCGCTGGCCGAGGAGCTCGAGGGGCTGCTGATCGGAGTGAGAGTCTCCACCAACTCCAACTGCTCGTCCTCGTTCTCGGGGCGGTTGGCAATGTTGTGGTTGGTTGTGGCAGACTGGTTGTTGCCAGACGCGGGGACGTTCCGGGGGGTGATCGAATCGGAGGAGTGACCCTTGAGGCGATCGTGCCACTCCCACTCCTTCATGCCCAGAAGCTGTTCGACCAGGCCCTTGTTGGGGTTGTACGTCTTACGAGCGCCGCCGTCGGAGGGGAGGCCGTCGAAAGTGATGTCGGGGGTCGGGGCCATGGGCGCGGTGATGCGGAAGCCGGTGGAGTTCATTCTCTTGATGATGCCCTCGGCGGAGTCGTCGAAGTCGGACGCCTCGAGGTGCTTGAGCAGGTCCATCTCGTCGGTGCTGACGGGGGCCGACTGGATGTTCTGAGAGATGAAATCATTGAACGCCTGCTGCTGGGTGGGAAGGGCGAAGTTGGGGACCGGGCGGAGGGGAGCCATCTTGGGAGGGGCCTTGTGGAAGTTCAAGGTGTTCTCGCCGGCGGGGCGCTTGGAGAACTTGTTGATGGCGCGCTCGGCGATGGGGATGTCGGACTCGATGGTCGCGGGGGTCTGGGGGACGGGGGACTCGGAGGTGTGGCCGAGGTCACGAGGGGCCCGCTCGACGATGGCACGGATGCTGTTGTGGTGTCAGATTTTGTCCTCGAGAAGAGCAAGAGGAAGGCTTTCCGATGAGAACTTACTTCTTCAGGGGGTTGTTGACGATCTTCTGGCGCTTCGAGGCCTCCTCGGACGAGTCGCGCTGCGAGGACGCAGGGTAAGCTCGCTTGTCGACCATCTTGACTGATTTCTTCTGCGAGTTGAAGTGGAAGCCAGGAGAATCTCCGCGAAGTTTGAAATTCCTCGAGGTACAACGCGATGTCGATGGAGGATATCCTGCGATGCTTTGCCGGATGCCAGTTGCTTTGTGAAGGGATGGGGGAACTGACTCGAAGCAAGAAGCGAGTTGTGGTTGGGAAGAAACTTCAAGGCCTCGCGGTGATTGTCAACAATGAAATACTTTCTTGAAGAAGGGGGACGTGTGTGTCGTGAGCCGTATCACCCGACCTTGACCTCACGACTGAGCAGGGCTGAGGAGGGTTCACGATCTTGGGAGGAGAGTCACATGGAGCTGGGAGTGTACGGGAATCATGTCTATTGTGGTTTCTAATAACCGGCTTGAGGACCTGTTCCTTGGGTATCTCTTGAGATGCCGGTGGGTATTCAACACAATGAGTCTTACATGACTATGAGAAATGCAATTGTTCCTCCTTGCTTGGTTTTAGTTATGTTGGAAATATAAGTAGCTAAAGTCATCATATATGATGCTTTGAAAGATTGGGGGACACCCCTATTTAATCCTTCATCTGAATTTCCTCCCCTACCCCCCTTTGTCTGCGTTCTGGCGCATATCCCCGTTGTCAGCCTTGCTGCCATCGTTGCCGTCGTCACTTGAGTATTCAGCTTCCCCAGCCTGAAGAGTTCCCATTTCATTTGAATTACATTTTTGCAGCATCGATCACAGATTCTAGCCTGGTTCTTTCTGGTTTTCCCACATGTGGCCATCAGATTGTCAAGACGCTCGCAGGTAACGCCAAAGCCGTTGAGTTCGAGTTCGTAGATGAGCGGCGGCGAGGGCCGATGCGGTTCATAGGAGCAAGAGAAAAGCGAATGATTCACTGATCGTTCTCCCGAGCCGTAAGGTTCTTAATTTGAAAGTCAGAAGAGAAAGCAACGAGTGAGATCAGCAAGAACTAACCCTCTGAACTGTGTTGGCAGATGAGAACCATTTTCTTCCGTCGCAGATGGACAGGAAACAAGGCCACACCTAGGGCCGTCGGTTACCATTCTAAGCCCGGGGCTCGTAGTTGCCTTCTTCGGACTCCCCAGTTCCCTCCTCGGCGGTACTGCCGTCTGCATCGTTGGCAGCAGGCAGATCAATATTGCCCGTCTCATTAGAGTGGCATAAAATGAAGTTAAAAATGGGTATGCTCATCAGAAAAGGCTTTGTTCACTTGCCCTGATGTGTGGGTGCTATCAAGAGCATATATTCCATTGGAAGCTCCATCATCATCTTCCAGGTATCTCTTAGCCACAAGATGCAAGTGTTTTGATCTTTGCAAAGGCCGTCTGAATATCTCTGATGTTGCGCGCACCCATTGGGTCGACAATGGACTTGGTGAGAGCCTCTTGTGTGTTGGTATACACGGGTGGGTGTATTGGTCCTGGGGTCTGTAAATGCATTATTGAGGAATGGGGCAATCCGGAAAGAAATACGCAACGCTTAGTATTTGAGAAGAATGGGGTGATAGTGAAAGGATGGTACTTTGATTATTATAAAAAGAGCCCGTGGGAAAAGGTGAGAAATCCGTTCAGAGTGCTGGTCATTTGCCAAATCCGATGTATAACTCGGAAATTTCCAAACGAAAAACTTAAATTGATGCTAGTCCGACATTTCTACTTCTTGAGTGACGGATTTCTGTCTGCCAAAATTCCAGTTCTGCCGAGGTTTCACAGTGTTGTCCCGGAGTTTGTGCCCCACACAAGCCGGACCGGAACTTACATTTGGGTCCACATTTCCCCGGAGCAA
This sequence comes from Colletotrichum karsti, assembly GCF_011947395.1. Lineage (NCBI taxonomy): Eukaryota > Fungi > Ascomycota > Sordariomycetes > Glomerellales > Glomerellaceae > Colletotrichum > Colletotrichum karsti. Next base: position 312,020 of record NW_024065932.1, read on the forward strand.
CTTCACGACGGAGCCCTTTGCGGACAGCTCCCCAGAATCTGAAGGCATTGGTGAACCCAATTGGGAACTCTGGGGCTGCAAACGCTTTGCTAAATGTATTGTCGGGTGGAAACTACTTTTAGATGCGGAAGAAGAAAAAGACTAGTGATAAAAAGCCTGACAGAAGACATATTGGTCTTGATGAAAGCTCCGCTCTTACCTCACTTGAAAAAAACGAAAACAAAAGCCTAGCTTGCTGTTCGAGCAATTCGCCTTGTCTCCTCCTTCCCTTGTCTACCTACAACCGAACCTTCCTTTCTTTCTGCACACAAACACACATACCAGGCTGCCTAAGCCTAACAAAGCAAGATCACCATCACCAACGAAATGCCGTCAGGCTGAGCAAAAACACTACAACCAGAGACGCAAAATAAACAACAAACCACCACATTTTTCAATCCATTCCAAAACAACGATCCTGATCATCATAGATCCTGATCAGCACTACGGCTTCATCACGTCGCTTCCAACAAATCGAGTGACCTTGTTGCTTCGGTCTCATCTTCGCGTTCTTCATTCTCTCTATCGCCTGGCCGTTGACGTCTGCGGTTGTCAACAGGAAGTATTATACCTGTTTTCGGCACTGGCATCGGCACTGAACTCTTCACTCCACGGGTATTGCGCTGGAGATCTTCTCTTATTCGAACCAGGCTAACAATCCGATTCAGAATCGTTCAGCAGCATGACGAACCTCATCCAATTACCCCCGGAGGTCCTGCTCCAAATCGCGACATCCTGTCGATCTAGAATGCCAGCAAGGACAAGGCTTGATCGACCAACACCTTCCGACAAGGTGCTTAGAGATGATATTCGAGCCGAAACCATTCCGATTCTTTACCTGAGTCTGACGTGCAAGCGCCTTGCTCAACTTCTGGCCCCAGAGCTAGCTCGTTTTGTAGCGATCAATTCGGGACCGAGGGTGTATTCTTTTCTACGGCTACTTTGGGCACGACCAGGAATTGCTGATCATGTGCAACAACTATACCTTCACTTACCCCCGGCCGACAATGACGTTCCTTCCTTTGGACACGAGCAGATGCAATTTCTTCAATCATGGGCCAAGTCTATGAACATTGATGTCGACGATGCGGTTTTGGAATGCCCGGATGGCTGGCATGAGGCGGGGTTTGGAGGATGGTTGCCCGTAGTGCGCCACGACGAGACATGTCTTGCTGCAGCTACCGCCATGCTCCTTCACCGTCTCAATCAACTGCGAGAGGTAACGCTATCACTGAGCAACAAAACCCTCGCAGACATACCAGGATTCCTAGGGTATGGCCTTGGTGGCGTCTGCCAAAGAGCTGAGCACGCACAACAGCCCGGCGACATTCTCCCGAATTTGAAATCAGTTGCCCTCAAACTCAAGCTCAGTTTCGGGGTCGGAAGCGGAGTTTGGTTCAGTAACTCCATGTTACTCTGTCTCGCAAGCTTGTCAACAAGCCTTACCGAAATTCAGGTTGTGGACGGCCACTTCTACGATCTGAATAATGACGTCTACGGTTTGGGTGCAACTTTCCTGAATCTAAACAATCTCATTCTCCGGAACGTCAGCATCACAAGCAAGTGTCTTGGGGAGTTCCTCAGTTCTTTCCCCAACCTTTCGAGCTTCACACTACAGTCGAGCATCATTAGCCATCCCTTGGGGCTTGCTCGGGTTGAAACGCCGCGTGGCGTTGTTCATGGATTGAAACGCCATTACGAGGGCCTTCGGAAACTCTGCCTTGAGCTCGATCCGATGGCAGATGAAGCGTGTCCGAATGATGAATGTATCACCACGTTGAAGGATTTCGTCAATTTGGAAGACCTGCAGATCGACGCATGGAGTATTGACCACGATGCCGATGACATCGACGACTCTGGGTCGGACAACGGCAATGAGTTCGGCGGCGACGATGGCCAACAGACCGCCAAAGTCCCGGCTCTACGGGCTTTGCCCGCTTCCCTGAAGCGGTTGTGCATCAAGGGAGCAGACTCGGGCACCATCGAACAGAGCATAAATTGGTTGATGATGAATCTCAAAGACAGCCTGCCTAACCTAGAGGAGCTAGAGATTTCTGGAGCCATCAGTGTAACCTCGCAGGCCAGCGCAGCCATGGAGAAACTTGGGATCAAGTTTAGATACTGCTGGGTAGACACGGTAGACACTGGATGGTGAAGAACGCGAAGAGAAGGCTGTGATACACGTTTGTGTATGTCTATCTCGGATATCCAAGGGCCTGAACAGGCGATTCAGGGTAACATTACCTCTGGTCGGCCCCGTGTAATGTGATAACGCGGGCCACGATACGTTGCGGACAAGAGTGGTCAAGCGGTCACCCTCAACCTCAGCAACATGGTTACCAACGGAGCTTGCTCGGAAGAGGTGACGGTTGGGGAAGGCTAGGAGTTTGTATTAAGAGGCTAGCTAGTGAATGAAAGCCGAGCACTGCCAACGTGGAGGGTGTGCTTGCCGTTATCGCGTAGTTGATTGTCGTGACGTGATGTTCAGTCACAAGTCGAAGAACGACGGCATGTTCCACAGCCGTACTTGAAGGAAAGCAAATTGCTGTCACTGACACTTCCAAATCAAATCTGCCATCCCCCAATCCAACGTTGCACCTAAGCCGTCCCTTCGGCAGTGATAATCCACAGCATGACGTCTACCCAAGCCAAGCGCGGTGCCTTCTTCATGTGGCCTTATCGCAGCCCTTACGCCTCGTCCTCAGGGCTCTGACCGGGGTGGTCCTTCTTGTAGTGCTGTGAAAGCCGTCAGAAAATCAGTTTGCCAAACTTGCAGTAGGTAAAAAAGCGTGGAGGGGTTTACTGACGCGGAGCAGACTGCTGCGGTTCTCGTAGGAACGGCTGTAGCCGGAGACCTCGCAGCGGTGGATGGTGGTGGTCTCGATGCCGTTCTTCTTGAGGTACTTTCCGGCGATCGAGTTGGCCATCTTCATGACGTCGTCCTTGCTCTTGCCGCTGGCGGTCTGGGCCTGGTTGAGGGCGTTGGTGACGGCGGTCTCGAGTTTGGAGGGCATTCTGGAGGGGAGTTTGTTAGCACGCGTTGAGGGAGGATAGCTGGGGGGAAATTACTTGTCGGATCTTGTGATGATAGTTTTGGTTGAGCTGAAGAGGTGGTTTCTTTCTTTTGATGAGGAGAGGAAGTTGGTTGATGTCTGGCTTTGGGAGGTGAGGAGCAGAGTTTTACGTTGGAGCAACTCGAGGTCAAAAATTTCTAGAAGTTTGGTCTCGGAGACAGCAGGAGCAGAGAAATCTAGGTGCCTGAGATGGCTGGTTGGTTCCCGAAAAAATACGTAGGGGATGTGTCACTCGAGAAACGGCTGGACGAAGGTAAGGCATCAATGTTTAGAATGAAGTCAGTAGAAAGATTCATCGATCTGGTGTTCAAAGGACGGAAAATCGCTGAGTTCTCAATTGTATTGGGCGTTTATGGGAGGTGCTAGAAAGACCTTTGATCCCTCCTTCCCACCTTCCCTTCTCCCTACTCGTCACCGTTTCTTAAATCTCCTACTCCTCGCCCTCGTCCTCGGGGTATTGGTTGTCGAGGGATTCCGAAGAGGAAGGGGGCGGCAGGTCTGGGTGGAAATCCGCGTGATGCTATATCATGTTAGTGCCTGACACGAGAGGTAGAGGTCGGGAAATTGGACTTACGCGATACCGGCTCCGAGCATACGCGTAAGGGGCACCGCAGTATCTGCAGACGTAAGGCTTGTCCGCGGGAGTCAGGGCAGGTCTCTTGGTGGGAGTGCTGCGTGTGGTGGGCGTGTGGGTATTGACCGCGGCGCCTCGCTTCGTAGGAGTGGCGTTGAAATAGTTGCCGTTGTCGTTCTTCGGGGCCTTCATGGGAGTGCCCTGCTGAGAGAGAGCAACACCGCCCTCATCGTCCTCGTCGTCCTCGCCCTCGACCTCCTCAGCCTTCTGGGTGGCCTGAGGCTCGGCCTCATAGCTCATAACTCTTCGATTCTCTTCATGGGCTCTCTGAGTGCCAATGTCGGCGAGAACCTGGCGCGTCACATAGTCGACATTGTCCCAGTCCAGATCATTGGCGCGCTCGATGTTGAGAAGCGCGTCACGGATGTCCTTGTTGAGTTGAGATCCCATTGTGAATGGTTTCTCTTCACCTTGTGAGTTTTGGTGGGTGAGTTGAAAGGAAGAAAGAAACCTCTGAGCTGGCTGTTGAAGTTGATTAAATACTTAAGTGAAGACGACAGTGTGGGGCACCAACTTTAGATAGAAGAAATAGGAAAGAGCAATGAGGTAGCAGATGAAAAGTCTGCGGGTTGTTACTTCCTCTTTGGTAAGACGACTTTTATTATGAGTTTACTACCATGAAGAGATTTTTCGTTTGAGCAACAATCATGAGATGATGAAGGAACATCTGGACTGGATTCATGAGATTTACGGAATGAAAATACACAAATGAGCTCAATATGGTTTGATGCTCAAAATGGCAGGAAGTAGTACGGTTGTTTTGCAAGCAATCAAGTGAGAGAACCAAATGTCAGATTTGAAGACTGGTCCCGGGGTAAATGCCCTGGACTCTCGGATTTCCTTTATATCTGGGATAGATAGCTATCCATCGTCTTCCCAGCTCTAGCTAGGACTCATCTTCACCCATCAACTGAGTTGTCTTAACCAGAGGTCATCTCATATCTCCTTACTGCTCATCGTCGGTGTCGAGGGGTGTGTCGACATCCTTGTGGTTGGCGCCATAGTGCTACGTGGTTGTTAGTAATGCCCTAAGGGTTCTGGTACAAAGTGAAACCTACACGTTTGCGACTGGACTTTGCCTTGTAGGCACGGGTACAGCCCGGAACCTTGCACTTCCAGGGATATTCGTCGACGTTCGAAGTATTGGCAGCCTCATGGTCTCCGCCCTCATTGCCAATATCCATGGGCTCAGTTGCTGACTCAGGCTCAATTCCGGCAGCTCTCTCAGCAGTGATGGCTTGGAGCACACTCCGTGTAATGGAGTCGATGTTGTCCCAGTCCTGGAAGCTCTCGCTCTCGATCCGCAGGAGCTCTGCCTTTATGAGGTTGAAAAGGTTGGTTGACATTGTGCTTGAGACGCGCTGTTAGCTTTGGCATGGAGGCGCGAGAATCTGATGCATACCTGGCTCTTTGTATTGTTCTTGTCTTGTGAGCTGACTCTCTGTGAGTTGTGAGTCTGTTTGTTGTAGAAGAAAGAAAGAAAAGCACAGCTGGGAGGAGGCTAAAGAGCTTTAAGTAGGGCCCAAGAATACAGTAAAGGCAGGAGCAGAGATTGAGAACCAGATGAGATGAAAACTCACTCCTTCTTTTTCTCTGAAAAGCCCAAGCACGACTATGAGATCTCTTGAGTAAGTGCCGGAACATTCGAGGGTAGAAGGTAGGGGCCCGGGGCTTTCCACGATCACTCCCTTTGGGAATAATCTGGGTGCTTTCCATGTACGCCAATCATGGATTCTCCAAGACAAAGTATGACCTACCACTAGAGACCTCCCAAATACATCTCCAGGTCATCACCTCTATTGCAAGAACCATTGCACAACACCAGAAGCTATCCAGAGGACATCCGAGTCAACCGCAGATATGTCGTTGAGCAAGCCTACAACGCCATGGTGTTTCATAGACAAGTACCACCCCCCCATATTATCTCCCAAAGTCCGAGGTTAGAAATCGCTGACACTTGAAAGTCAGCAACCTTCACACGTGTATCAGACCTTCTTTTTCGAACTGGCGATGTCCATCTTGCACTCGGAAACAAGCGCAGACGACTACCTCGAACGGCGTCCCATTCTATATGATGTTTCGAACAACCACATACGCCGCGACCTTTGCAACGCCATCAAGCAATGTGTCCAGTTTGCTGAGAGCGTCGACTTCAAATGCTGCCGTGGTTGCAGCCTCAGTCACTTCCGTGGGTTCTCGGTGCGATCCTTCGAAGATGCCCTCGAAGCTGCGTGCCGCAGGAAGCGGGAGCAAAAGGATCGGGAGGAGCAGCGTCGGTTGCTTGATGTTGAAGCTGCCGCCGCGGACCGCAGGAAGCGCGAGCAAGACACTCAAGAGGCTGAGGAGCGTCGGTTGCGTGATATTGTAGCCGCCGCCATGGACCGCTGGAAGCGCGAGGAAGAGACTCAAGAGGCTGAGCAGCGTCAGTTGCATGATATTGAAGCTGCCGCCGCGGACCACAGGAAGCGCGAGCAAGAGACTCAAGAGGCTGAGCAGCGTCGGTTGCTTGATATTGAAGCTGCCGCCGCGGACCGCAGGAAGCGGGAGGAAGAAGCCGAGGCAGATGAGCCGCGGTTGCTGGCTTTGTTCTCGGATCTGATGGAATTTCTGATCGAGCGCGTTGTGAAGGACGTCATTGAGCCCCGTCATGCAGCCGCTGCCCAGATACAGGGCAACAAGTCTGACGCCGAGAACGTCGACGGAGAGGAGCATCATGAGAAGCCGATGCCAAACAACTTGGAGGAATGGATAGAAAAGGTTAAGAAAGGTACCGATGATGGGGGTTCGGGCTGATTCAGGTCCAGCAACGTCTGGTTCAAAAGCGATAGACGAAGGGGTTGAGGAAGTCTCGTAGTAAGATATCCATTCTATGAAGCAGTGTCTCGGTAACTTGACCCTGAATCCAGAGGTGACTCGCAAAGATGTGCCAATCTCCATCGTATCTCTCAGCTCATCAACCCAAGATATGCAAACTCCAGTATCCCAAATCCACCACTGGTTCGCAACGCCATCCCATCTCCAAACATACAGTAGCAGGCCTCTTTCATCCAAGTGTTGCAGTGCTCGTTCCCAAGGTTCCGAGATCAAAGCGAAGAGGGCTGGCCGTGGACTATGTTCAAGTGCTAAAGCGTGGTTAGACAGTATCTCCGTAAGGAGTCCCTTCTCGGAGTACTCACCCGACTCAGGAATCCCGCAATTTTGTATGTCTTCGAGCACAAATGACAGCGCAGGCCATTGGACTGATCATGGGTAGTCTTCTCCCCGGCGTGCCATCCGTACTCTCCGTTGCCGTCGTACTGGAAGTATTCGACGCAATCGGAACGAACAGGTTCTTCAGCAACGAAGTTTCCAGGCGATGGAGCACCGTAGGCGTTCGCGTTGTTGACGAGGGGCTGGAAGTTGGCCAAGTCATTGGCCATACCGTCGGCGACGTTGACGGGGAAGTTCTCGAGGCCTTGGTCGCCAAAGTCGTAGCCGGTGCTGTTCTCGTCGCGGGGGCGACCATTGGCGACGTCGATGACCAGATTGTCGAAGCTGGCTTCGTTCAAATCCTCCATGAAGCCAATTTCTTGATTGCCAGCACCCAGAATAGGGTTCTCGAGGGCGTGGTTCTGCGGGTGCGCTTGTGGCATAGTAACGCTCGCGTTGCCGAAGAGGGGAGCGCCAGGCGTGGGGATGCCTCCCATCTGAGCAATGGTGCCATTCTGGGCACCGTTGTCGAGGTCGAACAAGAAAGATCGCGTGGATGTGAAAACTCCCGGCGGATGGTTGACGGGAACGCCGCGGACGAAGCCGTTGCCGGAGTCGGTCTGGGTGTGGTAGCCGTGGTAGATGACGGCGTACTCGGACTGGGGCATGGCCTGAGGATCCTGAGCAGCAGCCATCTGGGCGCTTTTGAGGCGTAGGTTCATCATGAGAGCTTCGTTGGCGAGGAAGACATCGTTCAAGGACTCGCCGCTGGCGATGGCGAGGGCTTGGAGGCTGCGGAAGATAGCATCCTGGGTGGTGGGTTTGTCCGCGACTTCCATCTGGCAAAGCATTGTTCAGTTCAGCCTTATGATCAAAGAAGGCAACATACCTTTGTTGATTGTCAAATAAGGATGGATAAAAAAAAGGAAGAGCGAGAGCAACAGTAAAAGAAGAGAGAGCAGAACAGAAAGGCCAAAGAAATGGAAGACAATGCGGAAAAGAATGGCCTTCCTTTCAAGTTGTAATGTGATAGCAAGATATCTCAATCTTGGAAAATCATGATTTGGCCATGAGTGAATGTAAACAGAGCTTCTCACACGACCTGAGATTTCATCGTCATGGCGATGAGAGAGGTTGGCCTCAGCCGTGTGGCAGACACCGTCACTGGGCAGGAGAAGAAGGGCTTTTTGCAAACCACCCACCAAAGACCTACCGTCGAGGATATTATTGTCTCTGTCAACAACAGGCATTATTTTTCTTGCAGCATCAGTCCTTTTTTTTCTTGTTGTTCAGCCCATCTCGAGGTTTTTCAACGCGTCGCCTTTGACCTCTGCACTCGCAAATTTCTTTCTCATCCGGAGCAGTCGATTTGGAGGCCCATTGTAACAAGAATACAGAAAACCCTTCTTCGATCTCCGGCTCTCAAGTGCCTCGACTTTCGCAATGGCGTCGACCAAAAAAGGAGGACGCCTCTCTGATACCGCCAAACCAGCAACCAAGAAAAACCCGAACGCGGCTTCCATAACACCCCCCAAGGCAACTACCTCGGCCGCACTTACTGGCATCAAACTTGCTCCTGGCACACCTCTACCTCACGGCCAAGCAACTCCACGCGGCAGTATGAAATTTGCTTTGCCCGCCGCGTCGAAGGCAACAGCTCCTTCATCCGGTCGCAAGAACAGAAATACGGTCTCACCCGCGAGCAGCAAGACGACCAGCTCCACCGATTCGGACCAGAGCCAGGACGAGACGGAAGAAGACGAGAGCCAGGACGAGATCGACGACAACGAGACTGAAGAAGACGAGACGGAAGAAGAAGATGAGAGCGAGAGCGAGATGAGCGACGAGACGGAAGACACTCCTCAGACACCCGTCCCGGCCCGCAAGGGCAATCTGAAGAGAAAGCGCTCCGCCGTCGCGAGCACTGACAAGAAGAAGGCAATCACTCCCTCCACTGTCGCGACCGATTGCACAAACACCGACCCCTTCTTCGATGGCGACACGCCCGAATTGAACGATAGCACGATTCCCTTCAGCCTCAAGAGACGCCACAAGAGCTCGACCCCGCCGGGCTCTCCCACTCCATCCGACAGCGACACGCCGTCGACCCCGACTAAGTCTCCGTCGAAGCGCCGTCGCACCGAGCCTGCTCGTCCCAGACTTCCCAGCCATGCCGAGACGGTGGAGAAGGTGAAGAGTCTCTCCGCAGAGTTGAAGGCGGTGATGAAGGAGCGCAAACGCCTCGAGGCTGAGTATTTGCTCTTGGTCGACGAGAACAATGCAACGCCGGAAATGCTCGACGCGGCTGTCGAGACCTGCAGAGCCCGCCTTCAGACAGCCGTCACTTACGGCAAGTCCAGCGTCCAGGAGTCGCTTGGCGATTCTGGCATCTTCATGCCTGTCTACCCCGACCCGTACCACGCATCCAATCACGCGTACTTCGATCCTCCCACGATGGTGCCGTACACGTCCGAAGAGCTTCAGCCTATGAAAGACGCCCTGAGCAAGGCCTACTACAAGAGAGAGTGTTGGTACGGAGACACAAGATATCTCTTCCGGCACATGACGGCTCTTAGAGAGGAGGTGATGCCCAGAATTTGGAACGATCTCCAGAAAGCGAGGGCGGAGGAGGCCGCAGCTCGTCAGCGGGAGGGTAACCGAAGCATGACTGCCACGCCGGGTGCGAGGCCCAAGGAAGTTATGTTGTCGGGCGGAAGGCCACTGCACAAGCCTTCTCCTTCTATGGCCAGGATTCGGCAGGCGCTCGGACAGACTCCCGGAGCATCTCCCGGAGCGTCCTCCGTTGCCTCTTCGGCGACCTTGCAGGATATGTCGCCGGGTACGAGCCCCTTTGGAACACCTACTCGTGGACACCTTGGTAGCCCCACGTTGCCGTCGTCGCCACCGATCCCGTGGTCTCCGATGAAAAGAGCCGGAGCTTTCACCCTTGGCAGCAGCCCTCTTAAGCTTTCATATGAGGTATAAAGCATCTGGACGACTTTACGACAATGGATACAACCTTCCAGAATACTCTTCTTTGTCTTCGAAGGGTATTTGCTAAGTTGCCTCTGGTTCAGCGTGAAAAAGTAAGGCTTTCTCTTGTCTCAGGCGCAAGCCATTGTTCTAACAGCAAAGCAAGCAGCTTTCACGAACACAAGAGGTCACTTCTACCGATGTATTAGTACAAACAACACGAAACAAAATGTCATTTGCTTTTCTTGCAGTTTTCTTGTAAGTCAATTTGCTCCCAAGTTTTCTCACCCAGAAAGCAACATAACACTGACCAACTCCAATCAAGCAGGTTTCCTCCTAGCGTGCCATCAGATGAAGTCAAATGACACGACCGCGGATACCGGAGCCGAGCCGGAAAACACCACTATTCCCTCTCGATGATCTTCCGCCAATGCACACGCGAGACCGGGCTGCCCCGATGGCACCCTGCGACTGCATGTCCCTTACCCCACACTCCATCCCCCAGATGTGCGCGAACGACGGCAGCTTTTACTGTACCATTCCGCCGGACTTGGAAGTTCCAGGCACAAGCATTGGATCGCCTGCGCGGAGGTTTATGGGATGACAGCGGAGGATGGGCGGGTAATAAGCTTCACGTATGGATGGATATGACAGGTCGCGGGGAATACTTTGGCTGCTTCGGAGGATACCTACTCCCTCCTGGACGCCGTGGGATCCGCGCTTGGCTTGCAACCTCTCCTCATAGCTTTCCTGCATCTTGTATTAGTCACTCAAGCCGAACAGCCGTAATGATGGTATTGTCCATGAAGACCTGGCCCAACCATTTGATCCCGTGCCGCCACAACCCGAGATGAGGTCCAGATCCCTGAGTCGCACACCGTCTCGGCGACGTTTAACCCCGAATTGCAACACAGACCTCCCCGCTATCACACAGCACACCTCGTGGTCCGGCAATCTAACTCTAAAGATGGAACGAACCGACGTGCGGGGGCCTCGTCGAACGACGTCGACGGTAGTCATCATCAACCGCCCAACGACGCCACATCGGTACCGGACCCAGACGACCGAACACTGACTGCCCCGAAGTGGATGAACCGCCGTTTCGACCACCGACGGCGCCGTCATATCACATTCGAAGCAAGCTGCGAGCTCTCTCTCTCTCACCTTGATGGTGTTCCTGGATTAAGGTCACGGGCAGCCACACGCCCGGTCCGCTCATCCCCGTTTGTAATGTCACTCCAACTTACGAGGTCCCGCATCCCGAGTCAGCGCCCCTGCCGTGCAGAGCTTCCAGAAGGCGAAGCAATTCATAAGGAGAGCTCTTCCTCTTGGGCTTGGTGGCTGCGAGCCGAGTGAGTGAGCTCCAGTCCGTCTCGATTCCCCCAGGCTACGGCTCCTCAGTCAAGATGCATCTCAACCTCGCCGCCCTGGCCTTGTGCCTGGCCACCGTGGCCGCCGACACCACGACCATCATCGACGCCAAGTCCGACCGCGGTACCTGGGAGGGATGGGGCACCTCTCTGGCGTGGTGGGCGCGCAAGTTCGGCAACCGCGACGACCTCGCCGACGTCTTCTTCACCACCAAGTCGACGACCTGGTCGGGCACCAGCCTTCCCGGTCTCGGCTTCAACATCGTCCGCCACAACGCCGGGGCGTGCAGCTGGAACAGCATCAACGGCGAGAGCATGGTCGTCTCGCCCAAGATGATGCTCTCGCGGCAGATCGAGGGCCACTGGGTCGACTGGAACAGCGCGGACCCGGCGTCGTCGAGCTGGAAGTGGGACGTCGACGCGAACCAGCGCGGCATGATGCAGAAGGCCAAGTCGCGCGGCGCGAACCGGTTCGAGCTCTTCTCCAACTCGCCCATGTGGTGGATGTGCAAGAACCACAACCCGTCCGGCTCCGCCGACGGCAGCGAGAACATCCAGAGCTGGAACCTCGGCCAGCACGCCGTGTACATGGCGAACATTGCAAAGTACGCAAAGGACAACTGGGGCATCATCTTCGAGTCGGTCGAGCCGTTCAACGAGCCGATCGCCAACTGGTGGAAGGCGGACGGCACGCAGGAGGGCTGCCACATCGACGTGCCGACGCAGGCGACCATCATCAACGCGCTGCGCACCGAGCTGAACAGCCGCGGCCTGCAGAGCATGACCATCGCGGCGTCGGACGAGTCGTACTACGACCAGGCCGTGAGCACCTTCAACGGCCTCGGTACCGCGCTGAACAACGTCGCGAGGATCAACGTCCACGGATACCAGTACGCCAACGGCGCACGCGACAAGTTGTTTGCGCTTGCCTCGGGCAAGAGCAAGAAATTGTGGAACAGCGAGTACGGCGAAAACGACGCGACGGGCGAGAGGCTCGTGTCCAACATGCTCCTCGACTTCCGGTGGCTGAGGCCGACGGGCTGGGTGTACTGGCAGGTGCTCGACGGCGGCGGCTGGGGCGTGATTGACGCCGACAACGAGGCGGGCACGCTGGGCGCGGCGAACCAGAAGTACTTCGCGTTTGCGCAGTTCACGCGCCACATCCGCGAGGGCATGAAGATCTTGGACGGTGGTTCGGACAACGTGGTCGCGGCGTACGACGCGAAGAACTCCAAGCTGGTCATCGTCGCGGTGAACTGGGGCGCGGCGCAGTACCTCAACTTCGATCTGAGCAAGTTCACCCAGGCGTCGACGAACGGGGCCAAGGTGACGAGGTGGAGGACGCAGATTGGCAGCGGCGACCGGTATGTGCAGGCTTCGGACACGACGATGAGCGGGACCAAGTTCTGGTCGTGGTTTGAGACGAAGATGGTGCAGACTTTTGAGGTTGAGAACGTCAAGTTGTAGGGATTGGGGTATCTGGTTAATGTTGATTAGTCAATTGATGATGTCTTGGGCCCAACGCGATGTTTGATTGCCCAGGGTGCCGCTAAGGCGTGGCTAAAAACAAAAGACGGTGGTGTGAGTGAAGTGAGTAAAGTAAGTGTCTTCATCCAGCCGGAATGTTCTTCGTTCGTTCGTTTCCAAAAGCTGTTCGGCCCAAAAAGCAAAAGAAATATTCCGAAACCGAGAATCGAACTCGGGGCTATGCCTAACCTCTCACAAGATGAGAGGGCATCATGTTGGCCACTACACCATATCGGATTAACTGTTGATGCAAGGATGCACCGGTGGAGTTGCCTAAGTCGGAGAGCGACGGCTGGCTGGATTTTGTTAGGAGGAAGGATGGGCTTTCAAAGTTTGCCTGCCACTTGCTTGCATGGAAGAAATGCACAGCACTATGGTCTACCATCTCACGCAAGGCAATGTTCTACAATCCCGCCTATTAATCATGATACGGACACCAAACGGGGCACCGCATTCTTGAATCAGCCTGAGCCGCCGAACAATGCTCTGAACAAGCAAATATGGTGCGTTGTTCGAGACTTCGCCGCAAACTGACAACCACGCGGTCCACAGCTCAAACTCAAAAGCCAGGGTAGTCTTCAGCAGACATGACCCTCTGTTGCCACATGTCTGCCCTAACTTTCGACGCTGGCGGTCTTCATGGTCGGGGCCTCCCAGCTGAAGAAGACATTGTCAATACTCAATGGGCGCACGAGTCATTCTCCACCTGCCCGACTCGGCAAGCTTCCAGGCGACTTTGAGGGATTAATTGGGTGTAGACGGCGGGAGGGCCATGCTCTGTGGCGGGCAGCTGTACCTGAAGTACCGCTGGTACCCTGAAAATCCTCAGACGCTGGCGGCCATATTGTCGTCCTGTCGCTCCTAGCACCGATAGCTGTTGTCACGCTCATTTCTCAGTGCAACAAACACTCTCGTTGCTCGGGTTTGCCTCCCCTTGAAAGCCAAGTACAAAAATTGAACTGAAGCCCCCGAGAGCAAAAGAGAAATTGTGATGCGTCGACGGGGAGTCGAACCCCGGTCCCCAGCTCACTGAAACAATTCCGAATGGAAGGCTGGGATGATAACCGCTACACTATCGACGCGGTATGCTGTAGAACGTGGAGGATCAGCTGGTGAGATCGAGACGGCTGTAGGGTGCCTATGAGGGGTCAACCCCACCCAAACGACACGATGTGGGGGAACTTCGATAGCCGGGATTGAGACCGCATTTCTCGACGTACCATTGTCATTAAAGTCAGGTAAGAGGTTTCTGGCTTGATAAGCATGTACGGTTGATTGTTATAATTGCCGACGAGCTCAAAGTAAGAAACGGCAAGATAGGTGCGCGTCTACCCAAGACTCGGCATTCGAAGAAGGTGTCCGGGTCGAGTCGCGCCTGCCTACCTAGGCAAAGGAGTGTACCTTAGGGAGGTGTACGAAGTACTCCTTACTTTTTTTTTTCTCTCTTTGCCTTGCCGTTCCGATTTTAAACATCGGAAAATCTCTGTTGCCGCTTGGGGGGGGGGGGGGGGGGGGGGGGGGGGGGGGGGGGG